>NC_142936.1:76471931-76519431 GCF_046866305.1 Octopus bimaculoides | reverse complement strand
ATGTTCTGGTGTATAATATTTTAAACAACTGTATTTCTTGGGTTGTATGTTGTAATAAAGGGTAGATTATAGGATGTATATGGAGCGTTTTGCGTAGTTCTTGGATATTTATTGCTTTGGCACGTTCAATTCCGTTGTCTATTAGCTTTAATAGATATTACTTTTTAAATAGTATTTGTTTTAGTTTCTGGAGATTTTGTTGCGAGTTTCAGGGTTTAAGACAATTGTGTAGATTCTTCTTGCTAAATTAAAGGGAATATTATTCTTCGTGTGTTTGGGATGGCATGAGAACAGTAAGTATTGTTTATAATCTGTTTGTTTGTAGTAAATGTCTACTTCAATCTCTTTTGATGATTAGTATATTCAAGGATGGTTGTTGAGTTTTACTGTATTCCATGGTGAAGTTGATATTATTGTTTATGCTGTTGACTAAATTTTTGAAATCTATAAGTTGTTCAAATGTGTGCGTTCATAGGATTAGGCAGTCATTTAGGCAGCGTTTCCAGTTTTCTAGTGGATATTTATGGAAGTTCAAGCCCTATTTGAATTTAGACTGTTCATATATCTGGACATCCATGTAAGCCATGACTAGATTGGCGTAAGTTGGAGCAACTTTTGTAACCATTGCAGTTCCAGATATTTGTTTGTAAATATTGCCGTCGAAGTAAAAAAAGTTGTTTCGAGGATAAACTTCAATCCTTCAGTGATGAAACTTTTTTCAGTTCTGTCTGGAATTTCATGAACGAATTACACAAGCCAGAAATTTATTGCCTCTAGTCCATATTGGTGTGGGATTGTAGTATAGAGGTTTACCACATCAAGATATATAATAGCGGTATCATTGTTTATGGATCTTGGGAGGTGTTTTAACAGGTCCAGATCGTCCTTTAAAAGACTTGGTATGTATTGGGAGACTCAACATCTCCCCAGCCGACCTCACAGCCCTTCGATCCCTCCGACGCCGCACTGACATCATTATAAAACCGGCCGATAGGGGTGGAGCCATGGTGGTATGGCGCGCGAACCTCTACAAGGCCGAAGCTCTCCGCCAACTTCAAGACACCTCCTTCTACCGCTTCTCTTCCTTCTCACATCCATGATACCAACCACGCGCTTCGTTTGTTCAACTCTTTCTCCTTCCCTCCTGGCTCTTCTAAGCTTCTTTTCACCCTCGACATTCAGAACCTCTACACAGTGATCCCTCACGACGAGGGGCTGCGTGTACTTAAACATTTCCTTGACGTACGACCCAACCCACAACCCGACACCTCCACACTCGTTCGTCTGGCCGAACTTGTCCTTTCACTCAACTGCTTCTCGTTCGCGGGTGATTTCTACCAGTAAATCTCGGGAATGGCCATGGGAACGAGAATGGGCCCCAACTATGCGAACCTGTTCGTTGGTTATGTTGAGGCACAAATATTCTCAAGTTTCACTGGTCCTACTCTCGAACTATATGATGACAGTATCGGTGCCATCTCACTCTCCCACGAATATCTTGACTCGTTCCTCTCTTTTGTCAAATCCTTCCATCCTGCCCTCCACTTCTCCTGCACTATCTCTGACATCTCTGTCCCCTTTCTTGACATTTCGGTCAGCATTCATCCCTGCACTCTTACCACCTCCATCCACTACAAACACACAGACTACACTCTTATCTCAACTTCTCCTCCTCCCACCCTAAACACACCAAGCTTTCCATCCCCTATTCCCAATTCCTCCGTCTACACAGGCTCTGTAGTGACAACCATGACTTTGAGACTCAGTCTCAACTCATGGCTCGCCACTTCATCCTACGGGGATATCCCTTCACTACCATCTACACCGCCCTTCCCAGAGCACGTTCTGTGGACCGTGCATCTGCTCTCTCCACCCGAACCTACCCTGCCGTCTCCCGCCTCCCTTTTCCCCTCACCTACCATCCCAATACCCTACCTCTTCAACGCACCATTCTCCGAGCTTTCCGGCGCCTCCAGTCCGACCCCTCCACCTCACACATCTTCTCTGACCGACCCTTCTCATCCTTCAAACGAGTCCACAATCTATGAGACCTCTTGGTCCACAGCTTCTTCCCCAGCCCAACCTCCCAACCTGGCTCGTTCCCTTGCTACCGCCCACGCTGCCGCACTTGCCCTTACCTCTCCAACACCACCCTACTCACCGGCACCCATCCTCGACCCTATCGCATCACCGACTCCTTCACCTGCACTTCTACCAACATCATCTATTGCATCTCCTGCTCTCTCTGCCATTCTCTGTACATCGGACAAACGGGGCACCGCCTGGCCGACCGATTCGCGGAACACCTCCGGCCATTCACCTTTGCAATGACACCCCGGTGTCATGCCATTTCCGCTCTACCGGTCACTCCTCGCAGCAACAACTGTCCGTGTTTGGATTGTCCTTGCACAGGGGCCATCCGGACTCCCGCTTACGCTGTGAACAGGGATTAATCTTCTCTCTTCGCTCCTTTGTGCCACATAGGCTCAACTCTCCTCCCCTCTTCATCTAACCCCTCCCCTTGCCTCTCTACCCCTCCCCTCCCTCCTACTTCCTCCCACACACCTCTCCTCTCCTGCTCCGACTCCTACTTCTCTTCACCCCTACTCTTTCTCTCTTCTCTCTTACTCTCTCTCCCTTACTCTGTTTCTCCCTTCTCTCTTTCTCCCTCCTCTCATACCCACCTTCCCCTCCTCTCATACCCACCTTCCCCGTCCTCCTTCATCGTCAACCCTCCCTCATAGCCCATCCCACCCCTACACACTCCTATCTCACCTTCCCATTCGTTCCCATTCGTTCCCATTCGTTCCCATTCCTTCCCATCCCACCTCATCCCACCCCATTCCATCCCTTACACCCACCACAGCCTCTGCCTACCCAATACCCCTACCTCTACCCCCACCCGTAGCCTAACCCACACCCCACCCGTAGCCTAACCCCCACTCTCGCTTCCTCCACCTCCCAACATCCTCACATCACACCACGCTACACCATATCACACATCACATCACTTCACAACACACCACCACGCACACACCAGCACTGACCAATTCACATACCCACATTTTCACACCTTCACACCTACATACACACATGCATACGTTAAGATCACCAGCATTCTCTCACACACACGCACCTTCGTTTTGAGATCACTACTTCTTTGTTATCTCCCTTCTTCTTAACTCTCCTGTGTGATCCTTCTGTCCGGCATTCGCCATGATAGATCGCAGAGCACTACACATATATTTTTTCTCTCCTTGTTTCTCTCCTTGTTTCTTTCTGTGTTCCTTTCTGTTGAAGAGCGTAGGCTCGAAACGTTAAAGACTTTCTCTATTCCCGAGCGTTATACTAATACATCCATTTGTTTTTACACCACCTGTCTTCGTCTGTTGTTTTTTCGTGAATTCTCCTATATATATATATATATATATATATATATATATATATATATATATATATACATATATGTATGTGCGTATGTGTGAGTGTATGTGTGAGTGTACGTGCGTGTGTGTATGTACAAGCACATGCACATATGTATATTCATATATACATACGTACATACGTACACACACGCGCACACACACGCACACACGCACATACACACACATAGAGAGTTAGTGAAAAGAGAGATTCTATAGATTGTGAAGCTTACCAATTGCTAGTTTGGTCAAGGATATTTCTTTAAGTCGTCTGACCATACAGAGGGATAGTTAGTGAGGGATAGGGAGAAAGAGATGGAAAAAAGAAGACTGCAGATAGATAGATGTATAGATAGATAGATAGAGATGGATGGATAGATAGATAGATAGATAAAGAGAGAGAGAGAGAGAGAGAGAGAGAGAGAGAGAGAGAGAGAGAGAGAGAGAGAGAGAGAGAGAGAGAGAGAGATGTAGAGATAAGAGGCGGGAAAGAGTTAGAGAGAGATGTAGACTAATAAGGATTACAGCCAAATGACGAACAGCAGTGGGCCTTCAATAAGTGATGATACCACCGGAAAGGTGATATGGATATCATAATTAAAAGATATCGAAGGTGATCAGGAAAAATGAACAAAAATAACTGTTATATTCCTGAATAAAACACACGTTTCTGAGCCAAAATGTGAGTCAGACATGTTTTTGTACAGTTGACACATTAAATTGTAGTATTTTGTGTAATTTGAATAGGTTATTTACTCCAAACGCTGTATAACATCCTTCATACAATCTTAATAGCATTTTGTCGGAACAGGGCATGTTTTACAAAGTTGCATTCAATTATATAAAGAATAATGAAGCACGAAAGATTTTCAGATTTTTTAAATTCTATCTTTATGCGTATATAGACATCTGAAGTAAGACACGGAAAATTAGAATTGTATTTATACAAAATGAATGGCAGAGTTGTTTTAGACTCCATTCTTTATAATAAAAATGTGATAAAAGTATTTAAAACGTCAAGAAAGGTACTATTAGGTGGTTTTTAAAGGAATGTGTAGAAGATATCTTTTAAATATTTTAAGTTAAAAATGTTGCGTAAATAGTTGTAATTACAACTTGGATAGCTAGATTGTGTCGTTTAATTTCTTTTGTATCAGATAAGCTTTCAAAGAAAAATAAATTCCTTGTAGCTTACTGGCTATATGCAGACCTCTAGCGATGAGGATAAATGCGATGATATTAAAACATAAAATAATCATTACAGGGATTGCAAACAACAACAGCAGACTTTTTCCATTTGTAATCCAGCAAATAGCATTTTCATATTCTGGAGATAGTAGTATCAGTGAAGCTGTTACTATTACAAGTGGACAGACCCAAGCACATAAGCAATGCAAAAAAAGTCTCTTGGTACCTTTTACTTTACTTCAATGTTGTCTAAGTTCTGAGAAAGTGTACTAGGCATCAAATGACATGACATTCATCCAGATTAAATTCATACAAGTTTTGCGTAACGGCAAAACTGCGGAGTTAATTAACAGATCTATTTGTACGTATATCTATTGAAGTTGTTTTATGAGCAGAAGTCAAATCAACAGATTCTTTTGCCGGCAATTTTGTAAATATTTTTAAATTCTGGAGGATATTGCGACGGACAGACTTTGTTGATAGAAATGATACACAAATAAATAATCCAACGAATGAGTTTAAAATACAAAATAATAGAGAAAATTCTTCAATTGTTGTAAACGTATACAGAAATGCGAATATCCATGTTAGTCCCATGATAAAGAATAATTTTACGCAAATGATGAAGTCCGGTTTGTTGTGTTTTGATAAATATTTCGAAGAAAGTTTACTTGCCAAATAGAGCCCTCTAGCAGTGAGGGTAAAAGCTATGATATTAAAACATAAAATAATCATTACGGGGATTGCAAAAAACCATAGCAAACTTTTTTCATTTGTAATCCAGCAAATAACATTTTCGTATTCCGGAGAAAGTCCGTGATTTCCAGGTGTGTACTCGAATATCAGTGAAATAGTTACTATTACAAGTGGACAGATCCAAGCGTATAAAGAATACAATACAAATCTCTTGGTATACTTTCCTGTACTGCGAAGTTGTGTAAGTCCTGAGAAAGTGTGCAAGGCATCAAATGACATGACATTCATCCAGAAGAAAGTCGCTAGAAAGAAATAATGCAACATCACAGCTAAAGATTTATTTACACAGCACTGTAGATTTAGTGACTTGTGATGAGATAAGAAAGAGAAGCTCAGCTACAAACAGTGCTGATGAAAGACTAATGAGTAATTTACCTGGTAATGTACGGAGATCAGGTATACAGAGATAGACAATAATAGTGCTTGCTAGAGCTGGAATAGAGATCACTAGTCCCACTAATGTGATATAGCTCTCAGCTACGGAATATTTTGATATACCATTGATACTTGATATATTATTGGTACCATTGTTTACACAGATACTTATTATACCTTGAGAATCACGAATGAATTCTGATTGGTTCAGCAAACGTTGGGTATTATTTAAGTAGAGACGACCATCATTAGTGATGTAATACTCAGATTCATTTAATCTTGTTGATGTACAGTTTAGTGGAGGATGGTAGATAACTTGTCGACACTGATTGGTATTCATATCGTAGACAGCCTGTTTTGAACAGGATGGCAACTGTAGAACAGTTACAGTTAATGCATCTCTTATCTCTAAAAAATTGGTATGATAATTGAAAAGGATTGTTAGTGAGTTAAATATAGGTGTTTTAGTCTTTCTTATATACAATACTCTACATTGGACTTCAGAAATCCCGTTACACGTGGCACAGTCTCTATTTTTGTAAAACTTATTATATACATATTTCTTATTATATGATATATATTTCTTATCTACATATATTAATGCCATTGGCTCAGTCTCACATGCCATTCTTTCTTCGGTATTATTGTAATCTTGAGGACAACTCGAAAAATATGGGATACAAGAATGCAAATAATGTTTAAATTTCTTCGCCGGAGCCTTTACAATTCGCATACATCTATTATTAACATAATTTGATAAATTTTCAAGGCTTACATTAGAGCTTAAATTACACTTATACACAATATTCCAAAGAATGAATTCCTCTCCATGACAGAGAGCGCAATATAGGTTCCTATAGAGTCTTTTACTTGTTTTACCAAAAGCAGGTATATTTTGTAGTTGGTCATCGGAGTCAGGATTTTCACAGCTGTTTACATATTCTGTAACATCATGATTAAGTGGACAACAATCAAACTGATAATAATAGGAACCATTAGCCTTTCTGCAACTATAATATATCGATGGAAAGTGTTTTTTGTGATCAGAAGTGGTGTTCTGATCCATGTCAGAACAACATTCATTGTAGATGTAGCAGTCCGGGCGACACGAACAACGTTCAGTTATGCCATGTGTGGCAGGATCAGAACACAAAGCTGGGCTACAGTTGTTGAAGAATTGTGCAAGTGATACATCATTTGAGAAGATTATAAGAGAAAGCACAAGCAACTGAAATGATGTTACCATTTTAAAAGATATAGTAAACAATGTAATGACTGATCCTAAAAGTCCTGGTTATATATTGACAATTATTTGTAATTCTAAATATATTTGTATTTCAAAAGTATTTGTTTTGAGAAATGCAAGTAATTATTACTTTAGTCATAAAAATGTAATTATCTTGCTGTTCTCATGCTGCATGTATATCTTGGCACTGTTCATTAGTACTATTAACGTCAGATGTATTCAATCCGTCTTGTGGTTTTGGTTGTATAAATTCGCTAATATTTAAAAGGACCTTTGTTCCTAAATGGAATGATGAATTAGTTTCAAATTTATTTTGGTTGGTAGTTGAAATATATCAATATGAAACGTTGAAAGTTAGCGCACTGGCTATCTGGTGATATATATATATATATATATATATATATATATATATATATATATATATATATATGCTTATATATGTGTGTACTTGAGAAATGTTCAGGTATCTGTAGAGAAAAAAAACCCATTTAATAACTCACATTGTTCTGATCGATCTCACACACGCACGCACAAACACACACGCGTACACCCACATTCATACACACACATACACACATATGTACGTGTGTGTGTGTGGGTGAGAAAATATATATGCATATGCGTAGGTATATGTGTGTGTATATATATATATATATATATATATATATATATATATATATATATATATGTTTGTGTTTCCACACACAATCAAATATGTATAGTAACACACACACATGCATAATGTACATATGCACACTTGCACTGATTCCGGCACACGTACACATAAAAATGCACGTAAAAACAATTCATTTCTTCATAATATATTTTACAATTTTGCCTTGTGAACATAAGTTATCAATAAGTTTCAGTGTTTTGTTTACTTTCAAAGGTTATAATGAAATATTCTTTATATTTGTCTTATACATAAAGAGAATGTCAAGTATTTAGTTCTTTGTACATAGATAGAAATAGTTAATTTCAAAGCTGTTATGAGGTTATAATCTTGAAATGTAATCTAAAATTATTGCTGAGCTTGCGGTGTATGAAAGGCTCTTTCGATGAGCCTAACTTGATTTGCCAGAATATTCAATTTATAGCAAAATATGTTAGTAAAAGATACAATGAAGATGAATGCAAGAGAAAGGTCAAAATCTTCGGTTTCTTAATTGAATACTCACGTAAATGATTTGGAGATTTTATCTGGTGAAATGACACCTTACTAATCCATAGATTACGGAGTTTATTAATTGATTAACGTTTAGGTGGCAAGATTAAGCTTGGGGTTTCAAACAAAGAAGGCCTATAAAATATGTGATGAAGATTAAAAATAAAACAACATGTATAAAAATTCTAGAGCATCATGCTTGACAGTGTGTATACAGTTGGTACGATACATAGATGTGGATTTCAATTTAATGCTATCTCAATTGCGTATGTTGAATTTTATTTCAGTCCTGCAAGCTCGAGCAATATCAGTGAAAATTTTCTTCACTGTTTCCTATACAACGAGGCACGAATTTTGTTTAAGCAGGTAAGAGTCGTGTGCATAGCATTGCCAAACCTGTATAAAGGCGAAACGCGACCGTCGTTCTCGTTAGTCACTGTAGCGACGATGTCTGTTTCTCTCCTATAAATAATGTGCGTTAACATAATTCAATATATTGTTCTAGTTCTTTCCAAATTTCCTAAAATTGAAATTGCTGCGAAGAAACCTGCTTGCTTACATACATGTATACACACATACATGCAGACATATATATATATATATATATATATATATACATACATACGTACATACACACATACATATTCTTTCTACTATAGGCACAAGGCCTGAAATTTTGGTGAGGTGGGTAATCGATTACATCGATCCAAGTGCTAAACTGGTACTTATTTTATCGATCCCGCAAGAATGAATGGTAGTTGCCCATGCATACCAGCCTCCCCTCTCCACGCTACCGATGCTATCCAAGGTGGATACAGCTTGGTACCAGTGACATTGCAACTCATTTCTTCAGCTGAGTGACCTGGAGCAACGTGAAATAAAGTGTCTTGCTCAAGGACACAATACAGCCCATATTTTTGTTATTGTCACACTGCCCTCTGCGCATGCATGCTTATAGTTGGTACTATTGTGGTCACATAATCAAAGTTTGAGCCTGATCGCGCCATTTTTCTTTTTGGCTTTACTGTGTAAGCATGGCCGCTTCACTAGCAATGTGCACCAAAGAACAAAGAGCAGTGATCCGAGAGATGGTAATGGTGAACCGGTTCACCATTACCATCTCTCGAGCTAAGTGAATCTTCTCTTCAGTGGTGGAGGTTGTTGGGCGCCCTGTGCCCTCTTCCTGCGTCACGCTTATCCGGCCACTTTTAAACTTTTCGATCCGCTCATACACACTTCTACGTGGTAGTGCACGAAAGCTGCCGTGAATTAGCTCCAAGAAGCCATCGCCTCTAGCTAGCTATGTGACACACGAAACCTGTGTCCTTTATAACCTTCGAACAGGGGAGGTCAGCAGTGTCCCCCTGCTGGTTTGGCATCTGCAGACTAGTTTCAGGGTGTTGCCCCTTGTCAATGCAGAGCAGCCAAGCCCTAGCCAGGCGGCGCTGCTGACTGTCTGTTCGAAAGTTATTTATCTAATTTCAGTGGAATCTATCCACTGGTTTTCAGAAATAGAGTTATTAATATTTCTAAGTCTCTCTAAAGGAGACTACGACAGCGGTACTGGAAATTAATAGTTATCGCCAAGCCAACATGGCAGTCCCAAAATTAGGACGAAAGCTGCCGTGAATTAGCTCCAAGAAGCCATCGCCTCTAGCTAGCTATATATATATATATATATATATATATATATATATATATATATATATATATATATATATATATATATGTATGTATGTATAAGTTCTATTTCTAACTAAAAAGAGAGTTATAAGATTCTACCTGAGGCTATGGGTTTTTTTTTATGTGATGTCGTTTCAATTATTCTATCTTCAGATATTAATTATGGCTGAAGACACCACGCGGAGTTACGTTGATAAATCTGACGAAAAGCCACTCTTATTTCCTTAACTCAATCAGTCCTCGCTAATTGTAAATAATTGTGGTATTATATATCAGCAGTCACTTAATGTTCTTTTATTCGTTAATTCTCAATAGCTATTATTCATTCAGCTACTTTAAAAATGAAGATATAATATTCGTAGTTAAATAAATAGAATGAATAATTATTCTCAGTTTAGTGCAATACAAATGGTCTTTATTATTCATTAACTACCTTATAACACATACAACACACAGACAATATATATGTGTATGTTAAGCGTGAGGCATTACTGTATAGTAATGCCCTTATATAAATTATATTATATATATTTATGGAAAAAAACGATGAGTTTTCTTTCCTTATGAGGTTTTTTCACGCTGACTACTTGATAAATTCTTATAAAGATTATATCCTTATATTATATATTATATATATATATATATATATATATCTCTCTCTCTCTCTCTCTCTCTCTCTCTCTCTCTCTCTCTCTATATATATATATATATATATATATATATATATATATATATATATATATATATATATATATATATATACAAGAAAAAAATATGTACCATCATAATGCTGTCCTACTGATGTGAATATTTCTTTGAAAATAACTATACATTGTTTCTATATCCAGTTTCTATATCTGGATTACAAATTTACATTTATACCAATACCAATTGGAACACTTGGTTTTGTAAGTAAATGCTTAATTAGGCGCAGGAGTGGCTGTGTGGTAAGTAGCTTGCTTACCAACTACATGGTTCTGGGTTCAGTCCCACTGCGTGGCACCTTGGGAAAGTGTCTTCTACTATAGCTTCGGGCCAACCAAAGCCTTGAGTGGATTTGGTAGACGGAAACTGAAAGAAGCCCGTCGTATATAGGTATGTATATATATGTATGTGTGTGTATGTCTGTGTGTGTATGTCTGTGTGTCTGTATTTGTCCCCCCCAACTTCGCTTGACAACCGATGCTGGTGTGTTTACGTCCCCGTAACTTAGCGGTTCGGCAGAAAGTGCCCGATAGAGTAAGTACTAGGGCTTACAAAGAATAAATCCTGGGGTCGATTTGCTCGACTAAAGGCGGTGCCCCAGCATGGCCGCAGTCAAATGACTGAAACAAGTAAAAGAGTAAAAGAGTAAAGAGAGTAATTGTCAGTGTGGATAAAGCTTGGACTTTCAGGAAAAACAAATCAGCCAACTTATTCGCACACTACAAAAAAAAAAAAAGAATCCGTAAGTGGAACGGTAAAACTATGCGAGGTTTAAGATGTGACATTGTTTTCGTTAGCTACATTCCAAAGATGGATCTTTGCGTAATTGTTAGAAACCAGCTCCTTCTTCAGAGGAAGAATTTAAATTATTAAATACAGAAGAGACATACATACATATATACATATATGCATACATGCATACATACGCGCGCACACACGCACACGCACACATACACACACATATACACATATGTATATAATACATATATATAAGCATGCATATATATATGTTTATGTATATGTATGTATATATATATATATATATATATATATATATATATATATATATATATATATATAATGTTGGGACTAGCTTGATTTATTAGTAAACTTTTATTCTATATGTAATCAATCGAGTTTAAGCAGTACACTAGAATTAAAAGAAAATATTAGTAATCGTTTAGCAAAATATTATGTTTGTTAGAATGGTTTGAACTGAGAAAGTTTAAAATAATAAAAGCAATCATTGTTGGATCGCTTGTGATAGATTTGAATCTCATTCCCAAATAGGAAAGTATACCTTGGACAACCTTCGTTACACACTGGTATTCTAGGAAGAATGTGATGAAGAAGAAACAATTAAGAAGACTTACTAGATTTTATTTCAAAGTTCAAATTGTCGAATTTTTGTTCGTTATTCCCCTCATTAATTTGGATATCATCAAAATATCCCTGTTTACTTTAGCAGACATCTTGACGAATGACATCATGCATCTGGGGCTGCCATTTTGCTGTTCTTCGTCAATTATTATGAAAATGCGCCCTCGATCACTTCAATTCCTTTTCCTCCAAAATCATCATTTGTTTTCTTTCAGAAAACGGCTAGTAATAAAATGATTGAGCCATTAATGCTACTGATACAAAGAATAATAGAAGCATAAGATATAGCATAAGAGAAACTTATATGA
The DNA here is from genome assembly GCF_046866305.1 of Octopus bimaculoides. Taxonomy (NCBI): domain Eukaryota; kingdom Metazoa; phylum Mollusca; class Cephalopoda; order Octopoda; family Octopodidae; genus Octopus; species Octopus bimaculoides. The sequence goes on along the minus strand of NC_142936.1, from coordinate 76,507,203 downwards.
AGGTATTAAAAAAATATATATGCACCAATGAATATCGAATTGCTGTGTGTCTAGTAGGTATTGAGAATAGACGTATTAATGGTTGAGTAATACGATGCGAGGGAGTCATTTGTATATAATAATCTACGGTCGTAGAAAGACAATGCTTTCAATTATCGAATTCGTGCATTATTGTTATTTGTTTTAGTTTAGAATAGGATTATATATGCACATAGAACATACAGTGAAGAAGCTATTGCACTACGCTTGATATATATACACACATATAAAATACACAAACATACACACGAACAAATGCACATAAGTACGAACACACACACACACACACACAGATATATGTATAAGATTAACAGGAAGATGTATTGAATATATTTGTTTTGTACTTAAGATTTAAGACATAAAGTAGAAGTGTGTGTATGTATAAATATGTCTATGCATGTTTGTATAAATGTATCAATATACATATATATATATGTATATATATATATATATATATATATATATATATATATATATATATATATATATATATATATATATATATATATATATATATATATTTATACATACATACATATATACATACACACATACATACATATATATATATTATATGTATATATATATATATATATATATATATATATATATATATATATATATATATATATATATATATATATATATATATATATATATATATATATATATAAATGTATATATATTTAAAATTGACAGAATGAAATAAAAAAATCCAAGGCTGTAAGTAGTTTTCAGAACATTTATAAAGAAAAGATCTTACAGCTGTTTCCGGGATATTTTATATATTCCTTCATCAGAGACGGTGCGAGAAAATGTTTGAGTATTAATTATTGTAGAGAAGATATGAAATACAGAGGGAAGTAGTAGAACGAAAATAGAAGTGAGACACATAAAGATATTGTATTTACAGTTCAAGTAGAATGGTGTGAGTTCCAATGGTAGTTATATTTGGTCATTCCAAGCATAGAGCCTTGTAAATAGTGTTGTTCGATCGAGGGGGAATTTTTGGTGTGAATTAAAATTTAGGAACGTGGAGAGATGTGTATGATTAGAAAGAGGAGATAGGTCAAATCGAAAACAGGAGGAGAATGGGAGGAAAAAGAAAAAAGAAAGAGGGAAGGAAACAAAAAAGAAATGAAGTGGGAACGAAATGAAATGAGAGAGGGTGCTTTAGCTAGTGGTCAGGATAAAGTGATAGGAGGAAGGGAGAGTTGAGGGGGAGAAAGAGGAAGAGATGAGAGGGTAAGGAGTAAAAGAGTGTGAGGTATGTGAGCCGGGGTGGTGTGATAGATCTGCATTAAGGCATGGGTATAGAAAAGGTTGAGAGAAGGTAAGGGTAGGGTGATGTGTAAGTGGGTATTAGGTTTGGTAGTAAAAATTGAGGTGGAATGAAGAATATAAGTCAAGTTACTATAGACATGTGTGATGGGTAGTGATAAGTAGGAAAAGAAAGAATGTATATCTGTGAATATGTATAGACACATACATACCCACACATATATATAGACGTATACATACTTCCACACAAACATATGCATACAAACTCATGCATGTTCACACGAATATGTGCACACACACACATACACAAGCACGTATGTGTACATATATATAATTACATATACCCACATACAAACCTATTCTTATATAAATATCTATACATAAACTCATACATACTCACATGTACCCGTTTGTATGCTCATATATGTATACACACACATACACCCGTATATATATATATATATATATATACATACATATATATATATATATATATATATATATATATATATATATATATATATATATATATATATATATATATATATATATATATACACATACTCATACATACATGTTCTGTTTGTATGCTCATATATGTATATATATGTATACACACACACACACACACACACACACACACATATATATATAATTAAATGATTGTGATCCTAAAGTAAGTATGGGGGAGTTAGATAAGGATTAGAATTTAAATGGAAATTCATAAGGTTGCTGGGGATTACCTACGGGATGTTGTGGAAATATATTGTGTGATTATATAGGCATTTAGATTTGTGGTGGAATTTGAAGGTATGAAAAAAGCGGTGGTTGCATGTGCTTAGGGCTTCATTATATTTATTTAGTAGTATTAAAGAGTTGTGCTTAAATATGTGGAGTGCCTCCTTCAGGCAAAGCTTGCAGGTTGAGCGTTGACATTGGTATGGAAACTCTAAATCATATAGACCATGACAAAGTATGGGGTATATTTGTACTTTTGAGATGATGTATGTGACTGGCGAGTCTTGTAGATTTATTATTTTTATCGTATCTAAAAGAATGGAGGTGAGTGGCATATCTTTGTTTAAAATTATAGTTGATCCTATATATATGGCTGTAGAATTGTGTAATGTGACAAGGACAGTGCATTTATAAATTACATTATAAGTACCAGTGGATCACTAGGGTTTATGTAGTCGACTTACTTCTGCCCCGAAATTGCTAGTATTGTACTAAAATTTAAAATCAATATTTATACAACTGTTGATAGAAAGGATTTTTGTGATCATAACTAGCATTATTAATCATGTCAGAAGAATAGCAGTTCTGGAGATACGAATAATGTCGTTTAAATGTGTAATGTATGCGATTGTAAGGACACAAAACTGAACGTAAGTTGTAAACTCTGGTAGACTGTAAACCACAATAAATCCTCAAAGGATGGACTTTTGTGAGGATCCATTTTATTGTCGATTACTGCTGTCTATGATGTAGGATTTGAAAACGGTAGTGGAACCATCAAGAATAAAAGAAAATATCCATTTTGAAACATTTTAAAATAGATTGATGGTTATGAGAATTTGAGGTTGTATTTTGAGATATGTTGTAAGTTTGAATTACCAGTGATTTATTCATATGTGAAAAAAAAATATTAAAACGGCGAATATGGAGTTTGGTTTAGATGCTTTGTTAATCTTATTGAGAAAGTTCAATCAGGAGAAGCCGATGTGCCTTTTTTTGGATCGCAAATATATAAAACTAACTGGCCCCGTGCCGTCAAAAATGACGGTTAATTGTAGTATTTTATATATAAATATGGATGGTAAATCAAATTAATACACTTGTCAATGTTATCTTGTGGTTGTCTTTTGAGATGTGACATAGATCATCGTTTGCAACTAAAAGAACGCTGGTTCACACATACAAACATTCACATAGTTCCTTTGTATACGCACACACATACACACATATACTCACATAGAGTTGAAACGTTGTTTGATTTTTCTTTTCAGCGTTGAATGTTCACCATCCCACTTCCATTCCACAAACACACACACATGCACACACACACACACACACACACACACACACACTCACACACACATTCACACACCTCCCTTTTACATACACATTTACTCAGGGTTGAAACGCTCCCACTACCAGTTTCCATCACCCCTTCTTTTCTCATTCATATGTTGTGATGGAGAAAAACACAAGAGTATTGTTATAGTTGAAGATAAGGTTCCAAGCAGTTTAAGAAAGGGAGAAAAGTTTTTGTCTTATTAATAAATGTTCGGATCCCACTTAACTATGAATAAAACTAATTACTTTAGCAGAAGCTGCTAACATTTTGAACTTTGTAAATATTACTGAATAGTAATATCAATCTATCCTTCATACTGAGCATTTCATATTTCCCTATGGTAATCGGTTAGTCCCAATATCGATTTGATATTTTGGTCTTTGTGTTTGCATCGTCTCTCCCTTTCCCACTCTTGTCTTCCACACACACTTCTTATGTATGTATATGTCTATCACTATGGTTGTATATATATATATATATATATATATATATATATATATATATATATTCTCCAGGCGCAAATACACGGCCTTTCGAGACCGACAGACACCATGGATATGGATGTGGATATCCATTTCCATGGTGTCTGATATAGTCTCGAAAGACCTGCTGATGGCGGTGTCGCATCTGCTGAGGCTGCGAAGGTCACACGGGAGTGGCAATCTTACATACAGCGACTGCATTTGAAGATGCTAAAGGTTCTTATCCATACGTTCACACTACTACTTGTTTCAGTTAAGGGACAGCGACTATGCAGGAGCAACGCTTTGAAAGGTTTAGTTTAGAGGTCGCCAAATGTTTTCGACCATCGAACCCCTTTAATTACTTCTTCCGCATCGATTACCCTCCTCATTTAAAATATCTTAATATCCTATCCCACCCCACCCTACCATATCTTAAATATGTACCAGATACTGATACTGGAAATTAAAATGTTAGCTAAAATATACATGTACGACAAATTAAGAAATTCTATTGAAGATGACACACTTTTTATATTTTAAACTACGTATACTAGTATACTGTATTAAACTATCAATTGTTATGAAAATGCTCTCACAGTTAGAAAATGTGAAAAATACATTATATTACAAGAATATCCTTTATTGAAATTGACAACATCATGGCTGTGACTAAGTATTTCAAATAGTTCATCTGAGTGAGCTGGTCTTTCTCACACCGACCCCCATTCGACAACTTGGCTATCAGCAACCTCCTTTAATTACTCGCCGACCCCTACGGGGTTCATCGGGCCCCCTTTGGCGACCTCTGGCTTAGTCGGACAAATGGACCCTAGTACGTGATTTAAGTCTGCTACTTATTTTATGTGTCTCTTGTGCCAAACTGTTAAGTAATGGGGATTTAAACAAACTACAACCAAATACCAAGTGGTGGTGGTCGACAAACAGAAATACAAAGACATACACATACATAAATACGTTTGCACCCTCTCTCACACACACATGTAATTCTTAGATATATATTTTTGGAAAATCTCGAAGCACATACAAAGTAATAGCGTGTGTGGTGTTTCATGCTAATATTCAATGCGGTATTTATATTATTATTCGTAGCTTTTTGCGTTTGCTTCGAGATATTCAGGGGCCCACAGCTTTTTAACATTCTCCGAAAGAGCTTGAGGAATCTCCACAAAGTAGATGTAGGCGTTTCCAAATCAAGGCTGGACCTCTTCCTGTCGAGTGTCCCAGATGAACATACCTCACGGCAAGACGTGAAAATGAGGGTAGCTATATCAAACTCATTTCTACACCAAGTGCGATATATTAAAGGGAGATCTCAGTAGTAAAAGTGTAGCAAAACGGCGATTGCTACGGCATGGCAACAGCTGAGGGCTGAAACTACAAAAAAAAAAAAAAAAAAAAAAAAAAAATTTTGAAGAAAATTCTACCTGATTAACTTAATATCTTTCCAGCCTTGTAATTTAAGGTTTAAGGACGATAACTCTTTTACTATTTTTACTTTTTACTCTAGATTTTAGTTTTGTATTTTCGTTTTCCGTTTTCCGTTTTTTTTTTAACTATCTGCGTTTCCTATATGCTGTCTTCTCAGTTTTTTCGCGTTTCGTCTCTTATTCGAATTTTTTAGTTCCTTATGATATGTGGTTTCTGCCATATGAATATGTTTGAGATATTTCTCATATGAAACTATTAGTATCACTTAACGACATATTGTGTCCTTTAAATAAATAATATTTACCTCTCAGCAGATGGAGTACTTTTATTGTTGAATTTTCTCACACGGAACGGCACATTATATAACTTGAAATTATTTTCCATACTTTTTTCCAAGGGTCACCTAGTTAATAAAATAACGTTTAAAGTTTACAGATGTCTACATATGTATAGGCATACGTATGCATTTTATAAATAGGAATTACCGGAATGTGTATAGGCACAAGTTCGCAATTAAGGAATAGGTATATTCATCTCTATATATCTTACTGGAATTAGGTCTGTGGCGCAAATATATGAGTGTATATGTATTTGGGTGTAGGTACACATGTGGAGACAGGCGAGAGTGTATGTGTGTATATATGTATATATGTATATGTGTGTGTGTATGTATATATATATATATATATATATATATATATATATATGTGTGTGTATGTATTTGTATATGTATGTGTATGTGGGTGGGTATATATATATATGTATGTGTATGTGTGTGTATGTGTATATATGTATGTGTGTATATGTATGTGTATATGTATATGTATATATGGGTTTTTATTTATTTATATATTTATTTATATATATATGTAACTTTTTTTTATATATATGTGTGTATGTGTGGATGTGTATATGTGTTTATTTTTGTATGGTTATGTTTGCTTGTGTGTATATATGTGTATATGTGTGTATATGTGTTTGTAGGTATGTGAATGTGTGTTATGGTTGTATGTATGTGTGTACATTTATATGTATGTGTACGTATATGCATATATATGTGTATATATATATGTATGTGTGTGTATGTAGATGTATGTGTATGTGTGTACATGTAAACATGTATACATATATAAGTTTGTATGTGTGTATGTGCATATGTATGGGTGTATATATATGTGTATATATGGAGGTATAGCTATATGTATGTATGTATGTATGCACGTATGTGTGTATGTGAGTATATATACGTATATCTGTATGTGTGTGTTTATATGTGGGTGTATATGTATGTGTATATGTATGTGTGTATATGTATATGCATGCATATGTGCATGTATATATGTGTTTGTGTGTATATAGTTATATATTAAAAAAATACATTTAGATATATATGGGTGTGTGTATGTAAGTATAGGTATATATGTGTATGTGTGTGTGTGGGGTGTGTGTGTGTGGGTGTGTGAGTGGGTGTGTGTGTGCGTGTGCACGGGCGGGTATAATTAATTAATATATTATGATTATAGAAAGATCCATTAGGAAATCTTGATGTACATGGTGGATAAATTTTTGGCAAGGGATTTTTACGCTGTAAACCGGGCGGTGTACGTCACTGGATTTGAATTGATTTGTTTGTTTACATTCTGAAAGAAAATAGCGATGGTAGGTTGCGTACCGTCGATTATTCTTTCACCCTCTCGGATGATGTGTGTATTTTGCTAATAATAGTAGTATTGGTGATGGCAATAATGCGACCCTGAAGAGATGGAGTATCCAGCAATTTGTAATATGTTGTAATATGTAACAATATTTTACGAGACATCTTATGATGTGGTTTATTTATCCGGGATACCCTATTGAAACGTGCATAGGTTTGGCTTATTGTGGTTGTTTCTGTTATTATAATTGTTGCTGCAATAAAGTATCTTCAATGCATTGATTTTGAGCTCTATCTTTTAAGAGACATATATATATATATATATATATACAAAAACTCACTTGTGAGCTTTTTGCTAAGACTGTTAACATATACTATATATTTTGTAAAATTTTGTTTTATAAAAGTATATATTTAATATATATATATATATATATATATATAGCCAACAGATGAGATCCAGAGATTCTCAGTATAGAAGAAACTTAGTAGTGCTGAAATGATTCGAAATTAAACTCCATTGTCTTTACAGGGGGTCAATTCTGCGTGAGTAAAGTATGGCTATAAGAGGGGCAGGTTGAGCAGATATAAACGTAATTATACAGATAAACAAATTAGATATATTAAATATATATATATTACTCTTTTATTCTTTTACTTGTTTCAGTCATTTGACTGCGGTCATGCTGGAGCATCGCCGTTAGTCGAGCAAACCGACCCCAGAGCTTATTCTTTGTGAGCCTAGTACTTATTCTATCAGTCTCTTTTGCCGAACCGCTAAGTTACGGGGACGTAAACACATCAACATCGGTTGTCAAGCGATGTCGGCGGGAACAAACACAGACACACACACATATACATATATAAATACATATGCAACGGGCTTCTTCCAGTTTCCGTCTACAAAATCCACTCACAAGGCTTTTGTCGGCTCGAGACTATAGTAGAAGACACTTGCCCATGGTACCACGAAGTGGGACTGGACCTGGGACCATGTGGTTGGTAAGCAAGCTACTTACCACACAGCCGGGTGCGTGGCGTTCAATCAAATAATAATATAAATAATATATATATATGCATGTGTACATACATATATGTATATAAATACGCATATATGGGTACAGGACATCGCAAAACGTAAACAACATGAAATACGAAAATAAAGTTGGATGTGCAAACAACGAGAGCAACAAATGGAAAACAAGACAAGTAACATAAAAACGACCCTTCATCAGTTGCCGGCTGTCCTTTTACTCCTTATTTCGAGCATTGGACGACAATATAAGACTTTGAAAGCTGTTGCTCCCGCGAATCAAAATGAAATTTAGGATTTGCGGAGGGTCAAAGTTGGTAACAAAAACAGGACAGTGGAGACATACAATGAAACCGAACGAATACAAACATGGAGGGTCTATAGACCAAACGAGGTAGAGTAGTGAACGCTGGAAAAATACTGTCGTTGACCAGAGAAAAGATAGAAAAGGAGATAGATAGGAATATGTGCAGTCTGTACGACAGCACTGAAGAAAAAAAAAGATGATTACGTGAGGAAAAGAAAGATGGACGATGGTCACAAGCATATATATATATATATATTTCGTATGTGTATTTCGTGTGCAAGATTCTTGATGTGGATACGTGTGTTGAAAGAAATACATTACCGGCATAATGCCTCTCCCAAGGTTTAATTGTATATATATATATATATATATATATATATATATATATATATATATATATATATATATATATATATATATATATATATATATATATATATTATTTATATTATATTATATTATATATATATATATATATATATATATATATATATATATATATATATATATATATATATATATATATATATATATATAATTATATATACAACAGAATTTCAAAGATTATCAAATTTATTCACAAGGTATGTGCCTAAGATGCCGCCAGTGGGCTGAACACAAATCAACATGATTGGAAAGTGAGCTTCTGAATCACACAACCATGACTTCTAAATATAAATATATAAATTTGTGTCTTTCTACCAAGTATTGTTTTAAAAGCATAAAGGTAGTATCGTCATATTCATTGACCAATCATTGCTAGGCTATATCTATAATTCAGTACTGTAGTAGTTTTACCATTTCTCGGCAGCTTTGCTATTTCATGCTATTAGACAACCATGTGTATTCGAAGTTTATATTATTCATAGTTGCAGGTATGTCTCATTATATATTTGGAATTTCTGTATTGTTTATCGATGTCTGTTTAGCAAGTATTGTGTTCAATGGGAGTTTTTCTTATTGCAAAATTCTCCAATGAAAGTTTCATTTGCACAAGGGACTTGCATTCTTTTTCGTTTTTAAATCTTTGATAATGTTGATTTTATTTGACTAAACCATGTTCTTCTCACGGTCCTGCAGAAAAGAAGTTACGAGAAATAAGCGGGAAAAGCTGACAGCTAGTAGTATCTAATATCATTGTTAAATCGTTGTATTTGTGTTATTTTGAAACGATTATTCCATTTCTTGACAACTCTTTGTAATGTGAATCCTGTTGCATCAACAACGCTAAACGTCAAACACACATATGAATACATATATAGATGCGCATGGTTGAGTGATAAGAAGTTTCCTTCTAAACCACATAGTTCCTAGGTCAGTACCATTGCGTCGCTCTTTGAGTGTCTTCTAATATAGCCCTGAGCATACAAGTGGATGGCAAACAGATTCGGCGAACGGAAACTGAGAGAAAACTGTTGTATATACATACATACATGCATACATACATACATACGTACATACATACATACATACATGCATGCATACATACATACATACATACATACATACATATATATATAATATAATATATATGATATACATATATAATGTATAATTTATGTAATATATATATAATATATATAATATACAGTCCAAGGACTGTGGATATTCCGGAGAACCGCCATTTACATTGCTACACTTTCACTAAACCTCTAATGTGTGACAGTTGGTGGATGAGTGAGTTTGACGTTGCTACCCTCATCTATGTTTCTTGTCTTGAGGTAGGTTCATCCGGAACTCTTGACAGGAGATCCAGTTTTGTTTTGAAGAAGCCTACATCGATGCCATGTAGATTTTCTCAGGCTTTGTGGGAGGATATTGAAGAACTGTGGGCCTTGAAGTTCAAGATGTTGCAGTATCTGGTTTTGTATCCAGATGGCAATATTAGGATTCTTGGTACAATGCAGAAGCGCCCCGTCCTACTGTTTATGTAACTGACAATGCCAAAGTTTTGCACAAATTTTTCTAGGATTTTCCAGATGTATATAACTGCATATCTTTCTCGCCTTCACTCCAGGGAGTAGAGTCTTAACTCTCAGTTTCTCCTAATAGCTGATATGCCATATTGTGTCAATCACTTTCGTGTAGCTTCGATGGATCGCCTCAGGTTGCATCATTAATTTGGCACTGTTTGATGTCTACAGTTGGGAGCAGTAACCCAGACGGCTGAGAACGAATGTCCTCTAGAGCAGTGGTTTTCAAACTGTGGTCCGCGGACCACAGGGGGTCCGCAAGGACAAGACAGGGGGTCCGTGAACAGCAAATACTTTTTATGGGCAATTTGATTTTATATATGGTTTTTAATCGAAATCTTTTAATTGCCAATAAACCTATTTAGTAAATACTGTTAGATAAACAAATGTAAAAATATATGTTATTTTATGCAAATATTTATGTATAAATTTCATAAGCGTTTATAAGGGGGTCCCTAAGGTAAAGCCTGAAATATAAAGGGGTCCGCAAGTCAAAAAGTTTGAAAACCCCTGCTCTAGAGGACCATCATGGTTTTCTTTTCTCTTGTTTTGAAGATCGAAGGGTCCATCCGACCAAGCGTCTGCATTTTATCGCCAACTTGGTAACATGCACCTGGAAAGATGCATCATTATTCATGTCACGCACCGATTTTGGTTCAGAAACGGGAATCCCTCCCGGGTCACACACACAAATATTTTTATGAAAAAATTGTTTGAAACTTAGGTTTCATTTCACCTCCGCCCTCATCATCCTACTCCGGACTGATTTGGGCCATATTCTGCTTTGCAATACACTCTTCGGAGAATCCTCTCAAGGAAAGAAAAACAAAAAATGAAAATATTTTTAGATGAAAAGATTTGGCTGTTGTTTCTACCACATCCCACGATCACCTTCCTCGTTTCATTGTGACTGACAAGTATTGATGTTTTTCAATATCCCACCCCTTTCAAAAACACATTTATGCAATTAAAAATACAATTTTAAAAGTTCGACTCTATTCTCCTCACCCATTGTTTCTGTCTATAGTTTTAAAATATTGGAGAGCCTGAGAAGGCGATTGCTAGAATTTATCCACAATGATGTAAAAAAGGTACGTAAAAGATTATTTAGTTTAGTAGCATACTTTTCTGTTAGTAAATATGTTCTTTCTTACCCCCGCCGAAACACACACATACACATACACAGAAGCACACACACACACATGTACACACACGCGCACACACACACATACACACATACACATACACACACACATACGCTGCACAGACGTGCTTGTTTCAGTGTGGGGGTGGGGGAAAGGACGGACTGTAAAATATTTAAATTATAATTTTTTTCCTTTTTGTTGCTTAAATCCCAGCAATGGACTACTCATGTATTACTTCCGCATCATTATTCCATAAAATGCGTTCGTGCGGAGAAAATCATAAATTTTCAAGAATGTTTTCTCATAAAAAGATGGTCTTCCTCATTTCCAAGGAAAAAATCCCTGTCAAAATGGAAAAAAAAAAAAATCCAAATTATGTAGACGTCCTGATACGAAACTCCGCCAAACTAAAAATAAAAAAGTAAAAATAAAATACATATTCATAAATAAGAAGTAAAAAAAATCTAAGTGTAAGCTGGAAAGACGGTTAAATGTGTCTGCGTGGAAAATTGCGTTTACTATTGTCACAATTCCATGACAAAATCGAAGACTACAGCATACACGTGATCACAAGAACACAAATTTCACATCTTGAGAAACAAGCACATCCACGTCATTCTGCACACTGCCTAATGAAAGCCACTGTTAGCGCTCACTGCACACGCTAACGTGTGCTGCCATCTGCTGGCGCGTTACAGAACTAGTCCGGAAACTTTTTGATACCACCTCTTATTTAAATTTTAAATTTCATAGAAAAAAATATTACTTTGATAACATCTATACAAATTCAGTATGTGTGCATCCTCTGTGTTTGAATGCAGCTACTGAACATAAACTGGCCTGATACCTTCCATATTTCTTTGGGACGAGTGTATGTATTATGTAACAGTGTTGGGACCTGGAATGTGTCATATAGCCATGCCATAGGTACCTTTAATCTGTTTGGTTCATTTTCTATGAATCTCTTCTTTAATTGGTTTCTGTGTCTTTTTCAATAACTTTTTTGCTTTTTATCCCATACATCATTTTTCCTACGTACTTCGTAATTTCGTCTTCTCAGTACTGTTTTCCGTTTTTATACAATCTCACGTACAACCTTATCACCAACTTTGAAAAAATTTGATATGTCCTTTCTGGCACTGTTCCTTTCCTCGCCAGGTGGCAGTTTATCAAGTACTGATTTCAGCTTCCTCGCGAATATCAGTTCTGCTGGTGAAATTCCTGCTGGTGTATTCGGGTTCGGTGTCACCCTGTGCACTCTTAAAAATTTTTGAAGAACGACTTCGTTTGTGACGTCCTTGTTTACTTTTCTTAAAGCTCTTTTAAAGGTATCAACCAAACGTTTTGCCTATCCATTTGATCTGAGATGGTAAGGCGCTATCGTTATATATTCTACCATGAACATTTCACGGAATTTTCTAAATTCACTGGACACAAATTGTTTTCCATTATCAGACGTAGTCACGCCTGGGATGCCAAATCTTGCGAATAATTCGTGCAAAAAATTTATTACAGTTGGGGAGGTTGGTCTTTTGCACCTAATAATTTCAGGCCATTTTATAAAACTCTCAATTACAACTAAGTAGTAATAACCATTTAACGGACCCGCGGAATCGATGTGTAATATCGACCATGGGACTTTTACTTCTGGCCAAAGCTCTTATTTTTTGTAGGCAATTTCGCTGCCAGAGCACATCCTCTGCAGCCTTTTTCCCAAGTTTTCAATTTCCTTGTCCGTCTTCGGCCAATATACATAACTGCGCTTTAGCGCTTTTATCTTTGAGATCCCCGGATGTCCAATATGAAATTCTTTCGATATTCTTTTTTGTAGTGTCTCTGGTATCACTACCATTTGGGCATACATCAGTACACCGTCACATGTTGAATATATGTTTACGCCTTGGTGTTTTTTCATACTGAAGTTTTTCTTTTTTTTTTGTTGACCACAGTTTTTTTTATTTCATTTATGAACTTATCTTTTAACGATGTAACATTTGTTGTTCTTATTATTCTTTGAGTTGTTATTGCTGTTTTAACAACTCAACTAAAACGGCCAGCAAGTTTTCCAATAATTGTACGGATTTTTCGTAAAATGTGCATAACAAAACATTTGTTACCCTTCTGTCGGGTTGTTCATTTCTCCACATGAATTTGTTTTTAAATTCCTCCGCGTGAAAAAAAAAAAAAAAATCAACGTCGCCCGTGTGAATTGTTTATATCCTCGTCGCCACCGTTATGAATTGGTATTTTCCAGTTATAATGTGTTCCCACTGTAGTAACTGTAGGTATTGTGTCTACTCTAGTGGCCACGCTATGTTTTTGGTATCGGATAGAGTGTATCTCTTCTATGGTAATACACCGGAATGGTAATACACCGCTTCGTATATCGTGCTATCGCTGATAGCTCTACAAGACACCGATTTTGAATCGTCTACCGTGACTGTAATTCGAACTCGACTATAACACGTAACTGACACTTAACCCCAAATAAGAACGACTGACACACCATTCTCCGTACTGGTTGACACTGAATGGCTGCGAGCTGACTGAATCGTTAGTACAGCCGGACAAACTGCGTAGCGGTATTTTGTCCGTCTTTACGTTCTGAATTCAAATTCTGCCAAAGTTGTCTTTGCTTTCCGTTCTTTTGAGGGTCGATAAAATGATTACAAGTTGAGCACTGGGGTCCATGTAATTGACTAGTCCACTGCTCTCAGACTTGCTGGCCTTGTACCAGAATTTGAAATCAATTTGAAACTAAACACTGAAAATTGTAGATATTTTACTATTGCAGCAAGGCAACCTCACTTGCTACACCGCACTATTAAAAATTGAATTTTACACACACACACACACACACACACACACACACACACACATTACATGCGTGTGTGCTTTTGCGTGTATATGTGTGTGCATGTATGTGTGCCAATGTTTACAATAATAGTATGTGTAATGAAATATTTGTTCTTTTGCAGATGCCTCTACTATCTTCGCATGTATATATTTTCATACGTACATATATGTGACGCCAAGTAGCCGAGTCGAGAACATTCAACATTTAATACCAATAAAATCCAAGAATCTAAATCTACTGAAACTAATTTCATTACTCCGTTTCGGAATGAAAATATTGTGAAGGTAATAATCATTGTATCTCTTGGAGACATTGCTAAATTTCGAAAGTACGTCAGACATTTTAAATTTACGGTAGTGAAGCAAAATATCAAAGTATCATCAGGATTTGAAAGGTTAATTCATGCATTATTTACATCTTTTAAAATGGAAACATTGTTTTTAGTTTGCGTTCTATTGTTCTCAAATATTGTAACACATGCAGGATACTTCAACAACTGTAGCCCAGCTTTGTGTTCTGATCCTCGCACAGATGGCGTACCGAAACGTTGTTCGTGTCAACCAAACTGCTACCTCTACAATGGATGCTGTTCTGACATTATTAATAAGACCACTTCTATCACAAACTACCCGACTATGAATTGCCGAAAAGCTGGTTATCACTATTGTTATCAGTTTGACCGTTGTCCATATAACCATGATGTTATTGAGTATGTTAACAACTGTGAAAATCCTGACTCAGAGGATCAACTACAAATCATTCCTGCTTTTGGTAAAACAAGTAAAAGACTGTATAGGAACCTGTATTGTGCTCTGTGTCATGGAGAGGAATTCATTCTCTGGAATCTTTTATATAACTGCGACCGAATCACTAATGTACCTTTTGAAAATATACCGAATTATCTCAAGGACAGTTGCACGCGAACAGTAGAGCTTCAATCACATTTGATGAAATATTTGCATCGTTGTACTCCTTATATTTCGAATTGTCCTCAAGATAACAATAATAAGGAACAAATAATGGCATGTGAGTCTGATCCAATGGCATTGATATATGTAGAGACAGAACCATACTATGTAGATGGCGATCTTAAATTTCATAAAGTTTACAAAAACAAAGGTTGTGCTACATGCAACGGGTTTTCCAGTGATACGTGTAATGTGATTTATAGTGAAATAGCTGGCAGTATGCGACCTTTTGCTCTAACGATACTTTTTGATTATCATACCAATACTCTAAAGGTAACAAATAAATTAGACAACACGGAAAATAGATATGTTCAGTCGCCTTCCTGTCCAAAATACGCTATCTACGATTTGAGAATTGAGAAATGTCGACAAGTTATCTACCATCCACCGCTAAAATGTATGGCAACAAAATTAAATGAATCCGAGTATTACGTCACTAATGATGGTCTTCTCTACTTAAATAATACCCAACGTTTGCTGAACCAATCAGAATTCACTCGTGATTCTCAAGGTATAATAAGTATCTGTGTAAACAATGGTACGAATAATATATCAAATATCAATGGAATATCAAAATATTCCGTAGCTGAGAGTTATATCACATTAGTGGGACTAGTGATCTCTATTCCGGCTCAGGTAATCACTATTATAGTTTATCTCTGTATACCTGATCTCCGTACATTACCAGGTAAATTACTCATTAGTCTTTTATCAGCATTGTTTGTAGCTGAGCTTCTCTTTCTTATCTCATCACAAATCACTACATCTCTACTGCTGTGTAAATCTTTAGCTGTTGTCATGCATTATTCCTTTCTAGCGAGTTTCTTCTGGATGAATGTCATCTCATTTGATGCCTGGCACACTTTCTCAGGATTCACACAACTTCGAAGTAAAGGGAAAGTTACCAAGAGATTTGTATTGTATTCCTTATATGCTTGGATCTGTCCACTTGTAATAGTAACAGTGTCACTGATATTTGAGTATATTCCTGGAAATCACGGACTTTCTCCGGAATATGGAAATGGTATTTGCTGGACTGAAAATGGAAAAAGTCGGCTATGGTTTTTTGTAATCCCTGTAATGATTATTTTATGTCTTAATATCATAGCGTTTACACTCACCGCTAGAGGGCTCTATTTGGCAAGTAAACTTTCTTCGAAATATTTACCAAAACATAATGAAATGGAGTTCATCATTTGTGTAAAACTATTCTTTATCATGGGATTAACGTGGACATTTGCATTTCTGTATACGTTTACAAGAATTGAAGAATTTTCTCTATTATTTTGTATTTTAAACTCATTCGTTGGATTATTTATTTGCGTATCATTTCTATCAACAAAGACTGTCCGTCGCAATATTCTCAAGAATTTTGAAATAATTATAAAACCGTCCTCAAAAAAATCTGTTGATGTAACTTCTACTCGTAAAACAACACGAACGGATATACCTACCAAAGGGTCTGTTAATTAACTCCGCAGTTTTGTTACGCAAAATTTGTATGAATTTTATGAAATTCGAGCTCGCTCGTCTTTCGTTGTCTCTTATTTCGGTCATACTCAATATCGCCAGGAGAAAGAAGATTGAAATGATGGATAATAAGTTATATATTAAATCTAAATATATGACAGGTTAGTCGTAACTGAAATGCCTTTCACCATAGATCTTCGTGACTGTGAATCAGCTGAAGTTACGAAGTATAATTAAGAACAGTTCGAAATGAAAATCCTCGGATGCCGATTCGAAAAAACAAAAGAAAAGTCATATTTTCTGGAATCTATTGACATTCATGTAAGATAAACATCTTACAAGTGTAAAAATCATGTGTCTATCTCTTTCAGGCCAGTTCTCCTGCTCTTCAATATATTAAAATTTTCTTGTCCACGTCAACTGTTGAACGGACTCACTTTTTGCTGCAAACTCCATATACTTTGTAACTTTATTGTATTCTTTTTATGAGACGCTCATTTATTTTCTGTTGACCTAACATTTTATGAATATGCGGGTTGCTTTTATGAAATTCGAGCTCGCTCGTCTTTCGTTGTCTCTTATTTCGGTCAAACGATTTGAAAGATTCATGCAAAATTTGCTAATCTAGCAATTGGCATGGAGTTAAGTTTCCTAATTTATATAATCTCATTCTCTTTCTATCTTATATAATCTCTTCCTCCCCACAAATGTACACACATATTGAATAATTATGAAATAAAATGCCTTTTGGAAAACGCTTTGAAAAACATTTATTGCGTCACATGTGACGGGATTCGTAGAGAGACAGTTGTGCGTGATAAGAGACTATTATTCGTGTATCACATTTGTATCCCAACTCTATTAATTATTATTATTTATCGCTTTTAATTATCCAACAATTTCTCTGCTAATCAGCTCTTATTTGTCCAGCAAACAAGATGTTGCTGTGCATTTATCTTCCTGTCCATAGCACATTATCTACGGAGAGATCTGATGGTGTTAAAAAGAATGCAGACAACATTTCGTTAATTTTATGATATTCTCAACAAGTCTTTTGGTCTTCTGGTAACTTATATAAACTTTTTGCATGAGAAAATAGATTGTTTCGACAAGAGCAAAATCAATTAATTTTAAACTTTATTTTGAATTGTCATAATACTTACTTAGATAAATGCGTTAAGTCACTGGGGATACCACATATATTTCTTTATTGCCCATAGGGGACCAAACATAGACGGGACAAACAAGGACAGACAAAGAGATTAAGTCGATGACATCGATCCCAGTGCATAACAGGTACTTAATCGACCCCGAAAGGATGAAAGGCAAAGTCGACCTCGGCGGAATTTGAACTCAGAACATAACGGCAGACGAAATACTGCTAAGCATTTCGCCCGGCATGCTAACGATTCTGCCAGCTCACCACCCTCTGGGGATACCATATAATAATCTGTTCTTGTTGGCTAATACACTGCATAATAACGAGATTCAGTGGATCATAATATCGTGTCATTAATGATGAGCTTTTTTACTTACGTATCCTATGTCTGTACTGACCCAATATATTGTGGTTGATGGCATCCACTCAAGACCAGCAAAAGACATCAGCGGAGTCCCACAGGGTACTGTGCTGGGTCCACTTCTTTACATTGTATCAATGACATTGCAGATTCCATTGAACATAGCATCCTAAAAATATTTGCAGATGACTCTAAACTCCAGAAAGTCATTAAGGGAGCATATGATCGAACAATGCTTCAATTGGACCTATGCCCAGTAACCCAGTGGGCACAAAAAACAAAAAAAACAAAAAACAATATCCGGTTGAACGAAGAAAAATTTGAGCTCATCCACTTTGGAAGAGAGGGTACACTCAAACAACCATATCCACTACCGTCGGGAGACCTACTTGAACCGTCGGATAATATCAGAGACTTAGGTGTAACTGTTGACAGCAACATTAGTTGGAGTGTGAACATCAGCAAGAAGGTCGATGTTGCCCGCAGAAGATGCTCATGGATCCTCTGAACTTTCCAATATAGCGATCATGAAGCCATCAGCCTTCTCTTCTCCACATTCGCTAGGACCCCACTTCGAATACTGCTGTCTATTGTGGTCCCCCTACAAAAAACAAGACATAATGAGGATCGAAGCGCCACAAAGATCAATCACACACAAAAAATACATAAATGGCATGATGGGACTTGATTATTGAGCTCGACTTAATCAGCTGAAGCTCTATTCTCTGCGCCGCCGTGATACATTATTCGCACCATGTGGAAAATATTTCACCAGTATTATCCAAATGATATTGGAATTATGTTTACAGTTCACCCAAGACTAGGCCTCCGTGCAATGTGTTCCCTACAAAGGTCGAGATCACATCACATAAGAACATTGCGACACAATTTCTTCATTACAAATAGTCCAGCTCTTTTCAATGTTATCCTAAAAGAAATTAAAGTAGAAGACCCCACAACTTTCAAACGGTACCTGAACAAATTCCTGCAGAAAATACCGGATAAACCACTTACATCTAGTTACATCTCAACCAACAACTCTCTGCTCGAGTCCATGGTGTCCTGAAATAATTAACTAAAATACTTTTCCAGGTGGTGCTATTGAGTTAGTCACGGTCTGGGCCGATAATGGCGGAAACCAATCTAAGTTATCTAAGTTAAGTTATATATATATAATATATATATATATATATATATATATATATATATATATATATATATATATATATATATATATAAGGGTGCGGTGAATAAACTGTCGTCTAAATTATGCAAAATTGAAAATGAAACTGACATCTCATTTTAAGATATATATTTACCAAAATTACATAAAGTATCTTGGAATACTAAACAGTAAATCTATTCAATAAAATCGCAATTGGCTTCAACCACGGCCTCCAGGCGATTTGGGAATCTTCTGCAACTCTTCTGGACGGTCTCCTTGTTTAAGTTGGTGAATGTTGTCATAATCCTTGCCTTCAGATCATCGGTGTTACAAAAAGTTTTGTTGGTCTCTCGCTCAACTGCGCCCCCCCACATAATAATAATAATAAAGAGAGTTGCAGTCTGAGGAGTTAGCTGGCTTGATGTTAGGGTCGATGTGATCGCAGAAATTGTGTGACAGCCATAACATTCTGCCATCATGGTTTCACTAAAAATCTAGCTAAACCTGTAGGTGAAACTCCTTGCTGCATCTAAATTCCTATGCCGGCTCTGCAATATCAGTATCAATATTGACTTCCATTCTAATTAACAAATGTTTGTATATTTTGAAAACTTCTTCCATATGATCCTCACCTCTCTGCGATAATGCTACTGTTTATGTTCTTTTTCTTTTTCTGTATCTCTCTCAGTCGTATTATTATTCTCTGTTCTCTTCCTCAATACAGTTGATATATTCTGACGACTTTCGACCCTTTCATTCGTTGGCCCTCTCTGAGTGATATCTTTGTCATTGTTACTCACCCTGCCTGTCTGTCTGCCTGTCTGTCTGCCTGTCTGTCTGCCTGTCTGTCTGCCTGTCTGTCTGCCTGTCTGTCTGCCTGTCTGTCTGCCTGTCTGTCTGCCTGTCTGTCTGTCCGTCTGTCTGTCTGTCTGTCTGTCTGTCTGTCTCTGTCTCTGTCTCTGTCTCTGTCTCTGTCTCTCTGTCTGTCTGTCTCTCTCTCTCTCTCTCTCTCTCTCTCTCTCTCTCTCTCTCTCTCTCTCTCTCTCTCTCTCTCTCTCTCTCTCTCTCTCCCTCTGTTTTAATCAAATTCTGTCTTGTTTTAACTTAAAATCTAGCAATTAGTCCAATATAAATTTCTATTCAAATCAACAATTGTATTTTCCGTAAAGATCTCACTGCTTTTCGGAACATTTTTCTATTTCTTGTTAACCTCTTCCTCGTGATTTCTGTCTCACTGATAATGTCAGTTTCCTCTCTTTTTCTTTCTCTGCCTATCTCTGTCTTTTTTCCTCAACGTAGCTACGACATACTGATCATTTTCATCCCAATAGAAGTTGCTCCTCTATTGGTAATATCTCTGTCGGTCACATATTCTCTCTCTGTCTCTCTATATATTCTCTCTATATATTGTTAACTTCTTCCCCGTGACCCCTGTCTCACTGGTAACGTTACTGCTTTCTCTCCTTTTCTTTCTCTGTCTATCTTTCTCTGTCTATCTCTCTCTGTTTTTTCCTCGACACACTGACCACTTTCACCCCACTTGAAGTTGCTCCTCTATTGGTAATATCTCTCTCTTTGTCTCTTTCCCTTTCTCTCTGAATAACATTCTGCCCCTCCTCATCTCATTAAAAATCTAACTACAGTTGTTGGCAGACATCCTTCTGACTTCTGAATTCTCATACAGACTTTGGGCATCGGTAACAAAAATATTGCCTTGCATATAAATTAATACATATGTTCTCCGTAAAAATAGCAACGTTTCTTGAAATATTATCTAGGTATTGTAAATTTGTCCCCTATCAACCCTCCATTAGTGGTAGTGCTGCTGTTTTCTCCCATTTTCATTCTTTTTTATTACTGTTATTTATTTCCTTCCTCAACACTACTGCCACATACTGACCACCTTTGTTACTCTGTTTCGTTGCCACTCTGTTGGTGATATTTCTGTCATTTCTCTTCCTGTTTTTCTCCCCTATTCTTAATGTTATTCGGCCCATCCTGGTGTAAGTAGAACTGTAACTTCCACCGTATGTGGAAATCCTTGCTACTTTGCAATTCTCAATCGTCGTATGTCTATCTGTGATGGCATGCAAATTAACGAATGTATCCTCGATAAGCATTACACTGTTTTCTCTACCATTTTTCTCCTTCTCTCACCACCGTATCATTGTTCTTTGTTACTAGTGTACACATTTGCGACATATTAGCTATCTTCGTATCTCCCCTTCGTTCACACCCTCTTGGTGATATGTCCGTATTGTCCTCCCTCTCTTAATAACATTCTTCCCATCCTAGTTTCACTGAAAATCTGTATTACTCTCTATCGGTAATATCTTTATCTTTCTCTCTCTTAATGACATTCTACTCATCCTGGTTTCACTAAAAATCTAGCTACAGCTGCAGGCAGAAATCCTTCAGGAATCTAAATTCTTATGCCAAATCTGGATATCAGGAATAGTAGTATGAGCATCCATGCAAATTAACCAATGTATTCTCCGTAAGGATATCGCTGTATTTCGAAATATTTACTTTATAGTGTATATATATATATCTTCCTCGTGATCCTTAGTGATAATGTTACTGTATTCTCCTCTCGGATCTTTGTGGCTTTCGTCACTGCATGTCAAAATTTTTCAAAACATTTTTAATGTATCCTATAGATGCCACTTTTGACTTTGAATCCAAATTTGTTGTCCATTTATTAAAAAAAACAAAAAAACAAATTTGCGAAAATTTGGTGTTCATAGCTTGATGATATTTAGAATTTTCAGCCAATCAGAAAACAGCGCGTTCGCTGCCTCTATTAACATCAAGGGCAAGGCGTGCACCGGCATGTTGAAACATTAAAGTAGCTACAGTAAACAATGAAAAACGTTAAACATTCGCAAGCAAATTAAATATTTAAAAGCTCCGAACAAACCAGCAGATGTTGGTAGAAATAACAATCAAAATATTAAAATATACACGAGCTAAGTTAACAGTAAAAGACATTAAAATATTCAGGAGCAAATTAAATATTTAAAAGCTACAAACAAATCCACAGGAGTTGCTAGAAATAGCAATCAAAAACTTGCTTAAAAAAGACATTTATTTGTTAAAAAATTCAAGAACGAAAGTTTGCAATATACTCTAGGATTTTATAAAATAAATTATCTTTCTCATATCTCCTTCGTCACATAAATTCACAAAGATGAGTCAATCATGGAACAGTGGAATTCTGTCTGTTATGAAAACATATTTTAGAACACGCGGTGGTTACACTCATTGTGCGTATACGCAGCATCTTTGGTTGCTATGGAAACAGAGTTCTTCGCCACAGTGTTGTGTAAAATACTTGCTTCTGATTGGCTAAAATACCAAAATTTTGAAAACTTTAAAGGCTGATAACTTTTTAATTATGGAATTATAGGAAAAATGAATTTCCCTTTCATAATTAGTATACAAAACTTAAACCACATACCAAATTAGAAAACACCTGGAACAAAATTGTAGACAGTAACGAAAACTACAAAGATCCTTTCTCTCTCAGTTTCAACCATATTATTGTTTTTCTGTGCTTTCTTCCGAAAAACGGCTTCGAGATACTGACCACTTTGCTCGTTGTCATTCGTTTCTACTCTCTTGTCGATATCTCAGTCGTTCTAAGAATAATAAAAAAGAAAGAAAGGAGAAGAAAACAGTAAGTTTACCATTGAGGGAGGGGTGACATGGAACAGATTTACAATACCTAGAAAACATTTCAAGAAATATTGTTGTTTTTACAGAGAACATATATATTAATTTGCATGCAAGAAAATACTTTTGTTACCGATGCCCAAAGTCGGTGTGAGAATTCAGAAGTCAGAAGGATTTCCGTCGACAGCTGTATTTAGATTGTTAATGAAAAGAGGAGGGGCAGAATGTCATCAAGAGTGAAAAGTGAAAGCGACAAAGAGAGAATGTGTGAACGACAAAGATATTACCAACAGAGGGGCAACTTTTATTGGGATGAAAACGTTTAGTGTGCTGCAGCTGTGTTGAGGAAAAAACAGAGAGAGAGAGAGAGAGAGAGATAGACAGAGAAAGAAAAGGAGAGGAAACAGTAAGATTATAAGTGAGACAGGAGTCACGAGGAAGAAGTTACCAATATATAGAAAAACGTTTCGAAAAACAATGATATCCTTACGGGAAATACAATTGTTGATTTGATTGGAAAACTATATTGCTGTTATTGCAAAATTTTGAGTTAAAATAGGAGGACATAAATTTGATTAAAACAGAAGAAAAGGCAGAGGGACAGAGAGGGTGAGTGACAATGACAGAGATATCACCCACAGAGGGCCAATGAGTGGGTTGAAGTCGTCAGACTGTCTCATCTGTGTTGAGGAAGAGAACAGAGAACAATAATACGACTGAGACACGTAAAGGACAAAAAGAAAAGGACAAAAAACAGTAACATTATCGCTGAGGGAGGATTATGTGACGGAAGTGCCCGAAATATACAAACCGTTTCGAAAAACAGTTATATCGTTACGAAGAAGACGTTTGTCAATTAGCATGGAAGTCAATATTGCTGTTGCTGATACCCCAGAGACGGCAGAGGAATGTAGATGCGGCAAGAACGTTCACCTACAGGTTTAGCTAGATTTTTAGTGAAACCATGATGGAAATATGTTATTAAGGAAGGCAGAAAAAAAAAAGAGAGAGAGCGGAAAAGATAGAGATAGAGAGAAGGACAAAATTATCAAAGACAGTCACAACGGAGATTAGTATGTTTTAGACGTGTTAAGGTAGAAAACAAAGAACAAATAATATGGCTGAGAGAAAATAAAAGAAGAGAGGCGCAACGAAGTAGAAGAATGAATTTTGTCAGTATGTGTTCAGATGTCGCAAGAACAATCGCCGTTACCTCCTATAGCAAGAGGTGAACTTAAAGCAGGATGGGCAGAATGCCATTATAAGAGAGGGGGAAAGAGTGTGAGAGAGAGAGAAGGGAGAGTGAGTTATAACGACAGAGAGAGCGACAAGAGAGTGGAAACAAGTGACAAGGAGCAAAGTGGTCAGTATGTTGCAACTGTTTTGCGGAAGAAAGTAGAGAATAATAATACGGCTGAGACAGAGAGAGAAATGAAAGAGAGAATACAGTAACATTATCACTAAGAGAGAGTTCACAAGGAGGATATATACAGTGTATAGTAAATATTTTGAAATACACCGATATCCTTCCGAAGAATACATTAGTTAATTTATATGGAAGCCCATGTTGTTCCTGATACCCAGAGTTGGCAAAGAATTTAGATTCTGGAAGGATTTGCATCTGCAGTTATTGTTAGAGTTTTAGCGAAACCAGGATGGATAGAATGTCATTAAGAGAGAAAGAAAGGGATAAACATAGATAGTAATACAGATCTTCTGTGAAACTAGGATGGGAAGAACCACCAAGAGAGTGTCAACGAAGGAGCGGTGCGACGATTGCTAGTATGTCGCAGATGTGCTCAATAAAACAGGATCTATTCGGTTTATCTGCCAGCATCAATTTTGTTCGAATTGATTTCATATTCAGTGTAATGAAACACTTTTATTAGCCAATGAATGACGTGAAAATCATTTTCGTTATAAATCAATAAATAAAGAGTTGTTAGGGATTAAAGTATGAAAATTTTGGTAATTTTACCCAATCGTAAACCGCAGACACATTCATGCATGTTTCCATAGTAACAAGCAGAGCTCTTTTGTCTACGAGAAAGAACGTGCTGACAAATATACTGAAACCACTTGTTTTACCTATCTGTTGCCAATTAAGCATTTGTAACGCAGGAGATATGAAAATTGTGATTTGTTCGAGAAATTGATTGAATGCATTGCAAACTTTCGTTATTAATGAACTGGTCAACAAAATGTTTGTTTTTTAAAAAATATTTCACTTGTAATGTGCTATCTTGTTTTTAGATAAATCTTTAAGTTCGTGCTATAGCATTAAATGCATAATGGATGCTTTAAACTACAAAAGACGTGTTGTTTACCCTTTCTTTTTTCTGTTAACCAAAAAGATGGTACTCACACTCAACAAGTGGAGAGTACGTGGGCCTCTGTGAAGTGAGGTAATAAACGATACTGTGGCACTCACCGTTCCATTGTAGATTCATATATCTGTGAATTTATGTGGCGCAGGAGATACCAAACCTGATTTGTTTGAGAAATTGATTGAATGTATTTCTAACTTTCGCTTTAATTTTAAAAATATTTTGTAATGTGTTGCTTATTGGATGATTAAATGATTGTTTTTTAAGCATATTTTGTTCACATTTTTATTTCATATACGTAACATATAAACATGTACATCTTTTTAGAACATTGTCATTTCATAAGATTTTGATGGCAGTTTTTTAAAATTAACAAACATTTATTTGCATGAAAGACAATTACCGGAGAACTTTCATCTAATTCTTCCAAATGATCAAACTTCAAACTCCTATAGCTTTTTAAAAACAACATTTTTCTTGAGAAAAAAGAAATAACTCCAGCAATTCAGCTTGGAAAAGTATACTACTGCGTCAAATTTTACAATTTTCGATAAACTTTAATGTTTGAAATGCTGGCAGCCAAACCAACTAGATCCCTAAAACATACTAACATTCGTTGTCTCCCTCTTTGATGTCTTTGTCCTTCTCTCTCTCTTTTTTCCTCTCTTTCTCAATAACATAGTCCCCATCATGTTTTCACTAAAAATCTAGCTAAGTCCTTGTTACATCTTAATTCCTAAAGCGACTCAGCAATATCAGTAACGGTAATATTGACTTCCATGCCAATTAACAAACGTATTCTTCGTATGCATATCACTGTTTTTCTATATTTTGCCAACTTCTTCCACGTGAAACCCCTCTCAATGATAATGCTCCTATTTTTCTCCTTTTCTTTTTCTGTATCTTACTCATTCGTATTATCGTTCTCTGTTCTCTTCCTCAACACAGGTGAGACATTCTGACGACTTTCAACCCTCCCATTCGGTGGCACTCGCTTGGTGAGTGCCACCGAAAGCCAGCAAGTGTATGGGGTCATCAGGAGAGAATGTGCGCTGCTTCGAGGCCTACCTGTCGAAGGTATCAATGCGCACCGGCCCCCCTCACTGATATGAGGCCCCGCTTGCTAGATCAACGTCTTTCTATCTCTCTCTCTGTTTTTATCAAATTCTGTTCTCTTGTTTTAGCTTAAAATCTAGCAATAACAGTAGTATAGATTTCAATTAAAATCAATCATTGTATTTTCAGTAAGGATGTCACTGTCTTTGGAAACGTTTTTTTATATATTGTTAACTTCTTCCTCGTGACCCATGTCTCTCTGAGAATCCTACTGTTTCCTCTCCTTTTCTTTCTCTGTCTATTTCTGTCTTTTTTTCCCCTCAACCAAGCTGCGACACACTGACCACATTCACCCCACTAGAATTTTGCTCCTCTATTGGTAATATCTCTGTCGTTCACACATTCTCTCTTTGTCTCTTTCCCTTTCTCTCTGAATAACATTCTGGCCCTCCTAATTTCGTTAATAATCTAACTACAGCTGTTGCCAGACATCCTTCCGACTTCTGAATTCTCATACCGACTTTGGGCATCGGTAACAAAAATATTGCCTTGCATACAAATTAATACATATGTTCTCTGTAAAAATAGCTAAGTTTCTTAAAATATTTTCTAGGTATTGTAAATCTGTCCCCTGTCACAAATACCTTAATGGTAATGTTACGATTTACTCTCCTTTTCATTTTTTTATATTTTTGTTCTTTATTTTCTTCCCCAACACTGCTGACACATACTGACAAACATCGTTCCTCTGTTTCGTTGCCACACTGTGGGTGATATCTCTGTCATTTTCTCTTCCGGTTTTTCTCCCCTATTCTTAATGTTATTCGGTCCATCCTGGTGTAAGTAGAACTATAGCTTCTGCAATTCTCAATCATCCTTTGTCTGTCGGCGATTGCATGCAAATTAACATATGTATACTCGATAAGGATCATACTGTTTTCTCTTTCTTTTTGCACCTTCTCTCACTACCATATTATTGCTCTTTGTTTACTCGTGAACTCACTCGCGACGTGCTAGCAATCTTCGTTGACACTCTCTTGGTGATATGTCCATGTAGCTCTCTCTCTCTTGATGACATTTTCCCCGTCCTATTTGCACTGAAAATCTGTATTACTTTCTATCCGTAATATATTTAGCCTTCTTTCTCTTAATGACATTGTACACATCCTGGTTTCACTAAAAATCTAGCTACAGCTGCAGGTGGAAATCCTTCCAGAACCTAAATTCTTATGCCAACTCTGGATATTAGGAAAAGCAGCATTAGCTTCTATGCCAGGTAATAAATGTATTCCTCATAAGGATATCATTGTATTTCGAAATAGTTACTATATATTGTATATATCTTCCTTGTGACCTCGCTCTTAATGATAATGTTGCAGTATTCTCCCTTTTTCTTCTTCTCTGTCTCTGTCTCAGCAGTACTATTATTCTCTGTTTTTTTTTTCCGGAAAAAAGGCTGCGTGATACTGACCCTTTTGCCACTTGTCATTCGTTTCCACTATCTTGTCATTATCTCTGTCGTTTTCATTGACTCTCCCTGTCTCCCTCTCTCTCCTCCTCTCTTTCAATGACATTCCGCTCATCTTGCTTTAACTTCACATCTAACTATAGGAGGTGACGGCGATTGTTCTTGCGACGTCTGAACACCGAGGACGATTTTGGGTATTGGTAAGAGCAATATTCTTTACAATGCAAATTAAGC
Organism: Octopus bimaculoides; assembly: GCF_046866305.1. Taxonomy (NCBI): domain Eukaryota; kingdom Metazoa; phylum Mollusca; class Cephalopoda; order Octopoda; family Octopodidae; genus Octopus; species Octopus bimaculoides. The sequence goes on along the minus strand of NC_142936.1, from coordinate 76,479,038 downwards.
AATGTATTCTTTGTAATAATATCACTGTTTTCCTCAACACAGCGATAACATACTGGCAAAATCCATTCCCCTCCTTCGTTGCTCCTTTCTCCTTTTATTTTTCTCTCAGTCGTACTTCTTTGTTTCCTACCTTAACTCATCTAAAACATACTAACCTTTGTTGCCTTTCTCTTTGATATCTTTGTCCTTCTCTCACTCTCTCTTTTCTGCTCTCACTCTTTTTTTTTTCTCTCTTCATATTCATCTTCTGCTTTTCCTGATTTCACTATAAATTTAGCTGAAACTGTAGGCGGAAGTTCTTGTAACATTTAAATTTGTGTGCCGATTCTGGGATAGCAGTAACAGCAATATTGACTTCCAACTTAATTGACAAATCTATTCTTCTGACGACTTTCAAACTTCTCACTCGTTGGCCCTCTCTTGGTGATATCTTTGCCATTGTCACTTCCCCTCTCTGTCTCTCTGTCTCTTTCTCTCTTTGTCTTAATGAAATTCTGTCCTGTTTTAACTTAAAATCTAGTAAAAACAGCAATATTGTTTTCCATTCAAATTTTGACTTCCATGCTAATTAACAAATATATTCTCCGTAAGGATATAACTGTTTATCTATACGATTTCTATTTTTTCAAACTTCTTCCACCTCTCAGCGATAATGCTACTGTTTTTGCCCTTTTCTTTTTGTTCTTTTCTTGTCTCAGTAGTATTATTGTTCTCTGTTCTCTTCCTCAACACAGGCGAAACATTCTGACGACATTCAACCCTCTTATTCGTTGGCCCTCTCTTGGTGATATTTCTGTTATTGTCACTCCCACTCTGTGTCTTTCTGTCTCTTTCTCTTTCTGTCTCTTTCTCTTTCTGTCTCTTTCTCTTTCTGTCTCTTTCTCTTTCTGTCTCTTTCTCTTTCTGTCTCTTTCTCTTTCTGTCTCTTTCTCTTTCTGCTCTAATCAAATTCTGTCCTGTTTTAACTTAAAATCTAGCAGTAACCGCAATATCGTTTTCCATTCAAATCAACCATTGCCTTTTCCGTAAGGATGTCACTGTTTTTCAGAACGGTTTTCAATATATTGTTAACTTCTTCCTCGTGACCCCTGTCTCACTGATAATGTTACTGTTTCCTCTCCTTTCTTTCTCTGTCTGTCTCTGTCTCTTTTTCCTCAACGCAGCTTTCATCCCTATCATCCCTATAGAAGTTGCTCCTCTATTGGTAATAACTCTGTCGTTCACGCATTCCCTCCTCTAGTGGTAATGTTACTGCATTCTCCCCTTTTGTTTCTTTTTTATCATTGTTCTTTATTTTCTTACTCAACACTGCTGCCACATACTGACCATCTTCGTTCTTCTCTTTCGTTGCTATACTGTTGGTGATGTCTCTGTCATTTATCTTCCTCTCTTCCCTGCTCCTTCTTAATATTATTCGGCCCATTCTGGTGTAAGTAGAATTATAGCTTCTGTCGTAGGTGGAAATTGTTGCTACTTCACAATTCTCAATCATTATTTGTCTATTGGTGACAGCATGAAAATTAACAAATGTATCCTCTAAAAGGATTACACTGCTTTCTCTTCCTTTTTCTCTCCTCTTATTGCCGTATTATTGTTCTTTGTTTAGCACTTAACACATCTGCGACATATTAGCAATCTCCGCACCTCTCCTTCGTTAACACTCTCTTGGTGATAGGTCCGTCTTGCCCTCTCTCCTTTAATGACATTCTCCCCATCCTAGTTTCACTGGAAATCTAGCTACAGCTGCAACGGAAAATCCTTCCAGAATTTAAATTCTTATGAGAACCCTGGATATCAGGAACAGGAACATGAACTTCCATGCCAGTTAACCAATGTATCCTCCGTTAGGATATCGTTGTATTCCGAAATACCTACTCAGCATTATATTTATCTTCCGTGTGATCTCTCTCTTAGTAATAATGTTACTGCATTCTGCCTTTTGTTTCTCTTTCTGTGTCAGCCGAATTAATGTGTTAGAAAAAAATTTATATATTTCAAATAATCTCTAAGAGCCAACACGAAGACATATTTTAAATCATCTGTAATAAACAGTCTTCGGCCCAAAACAGTAATTTAATGTGAATTTGTAAAATCAAACATTCATTATTTTATAAAACAGATTCATTTTCATAGTTTTTTTTTATACATTTGCAATTGGTTTTTATTCCTGACTAAAAATCTTCCCTGCCACTTGCTTACTTAGTTTCTTAGTCTTCAAATATTAGTCTTCACATCCATGATACATTATACCAGCAATTCTCATTAGGCTGAAAGGGCTCGCTCGATGTGCAGTTTGGATTCAAAGGAGGCGGATAAATCATCATGTTTAAAAAGACAAACATATACATTAAAATCATTTGGAACCTGTAAAACTTATTGTACACCACCATAGCGATCAGGAGACATGTGGTGTACACAAAGTCTTTCTTGTGAATGTGAACATAACTCGCTCTTATCTTTTAGCATAAACGCGTTAACCTATATTTGCGCCACTGCTTTCTGACTGGTGTCATTTAATTCATTTGTTATTGCTTTATCGGCAATTTTCTCGTTCTTATCGTATTGTTTAATGAAATTCACTTATTGCTATATTTTAAACTTCTTCAAAAATCATAAAATTATTTTTATTTTTGAGTTTTACCGTAATAACGAATTACGTTTTTCTAGTGTAAAAAACGTTGTCTGTAAAACGAGTGGAGTAGCAAGAAGAATATGGGAAGCAGAAATAATAATATCCTTAAGTAAACGAAACCGGAAAAGTACAGAAAGAATTGACACCCAAAAACATTGCTGTAGAAGTTGGTAGTGAAATAAAAAAAAATGTTTTTTTTGTTGAATTATGATGAACGTAAACAAACAAACGAAGTTTGCTTTTAGAAGCGTTGAGATGTCTTAGAAAGTTAAAGAAGTGATTTTAAATTCTCAAACGCAGGATAATACCAATAATATAGCCTGAACAGGATAAGATTACCCTATTTTTCAGAAAAAAAGTGTAAAAAGTGTATCAGCTCTTTAGATTGTTACCCAATCTATAAATAAAATTCTATCTAGAACTTCCACTATTGATTCCCTATAAAATATATGGTGGACGATAGAGAGTTGAAGCGCTCCTATATGTTTTACCAAATAGAGCTGAGCTGATGTCTAGATAATCAGAAATATGAGCTCATCCAGCGATGGAGGACGGTGACTAGATTGCACTTCTATCTATCTAGTAATAGTCCAATATACAATGGTTGCCAACCAGTTCAGAAACAGTGATCAGTAAATGGTGTAGTAGTTTTACTAAAGTCTACCTTCCCACAGTATGCCCTGGGTATGATTTTAATCTGTATCCGATTCTAGTATTAATTCTCATGGATCTTCGCTTGCCCAGAGTAATAGTACGTGTTATGGTCTCAGATATGGCTTAATTAGCGCATGAACAACTGAAATTGAAGGACACCCACTTCTCATTACAACTCCCTAGAAGTAAATTCATATAGAAAATCCCAAAGTGTAGTTGGTTTCCGGTTGTCACAACCTTTGTTGTATCGCAGGTTTTATAGCTGAAAAGTGGGTTCGGTGCTGTGCAATACTTTATTCACTCTAAATCTAACCTTTCAGCTGATACCTTTCATGGACAAAAATGAAAAATGATTAATTACAAGAGAAAGGAAAAATATACGATAGCGAATTTATGTTGTCTGTTCAGCCTGTAGGTCTAAGTTAAACGTACCTACCGTATAAAGAGTAACCGTTTTAGATTACTTAACACGATAATATAAAACATATTTCCAATTAAATGTCGATTATATTGTAATATGTAATATGAAACTAAACATTGAATGGCGACGAGCTGGCAGAATCGTTAGTAGACCGGGCAAATGCTTCGCAGCATTTTATCCGTCTTTACGTTCTGAGTTCAAATTCCACCGAGGTTGTCTTTGCCTTCCGTCCTTTTGGGGGTCGATAAAATAGTTACAAGTTGAGCACTGGGGTCAATGGAATCGACTAGTCCTCTACCCCCAGACTTGCTGGCCTTGTACCAGAATTTGAAATCAATTTGAAGCTAAACACTGAAAATTGGAGGTATTTTACTTTTGCAGCAAGGCAAACTCAATTAGTACACGGCACTACTAAGAAGAGAATTTTGTATATATATATATATATATATATATATATATATATATATATATATATATATATATATATATATATATATATATATATATATATATATATATATATATATATATATATATATAATATTAGGGACAAAATCCAAAATTACAGGTAAAAAACTCAATTAAAATCAATTTATAAAAAATTAAAATTAAATTGAGCCTTATAGATAAAGTATATATAAAATATATAGTTTTAGGGAAAATAACCAATTTTCAAGAACTCATCGATGAAAATCCACTATCACATATAGAAAAATTAATAATTAAAAGCACAATAAATGAGTATAATATAAAGTAAAGTAAATATCATAAGATAAATATAATAAAAAGATTACACGTGTTTTATAACCAATTTTCAAATAGAAAAGAAATTTAAATCGATTAAAATCAATTAAAATCAATTGAAATTATCGAAAATAAATTCTGTTCAAAAATATAGCTACTCGTCAGATCGTAAGTAGAACAATAATTAGATATATATCTCAACCAACAATAAGTACCAAATGAATTAATATGAAATACTTATTATATAAAGATAGAAAAATTATTTAAAAAATATCATAATATCAAAATAATAACCATTCAATAATCATTTGGTACTTATTGTTGGTTGAGATATATATCTAATTATTGTTCTACTTACGATCTGACGAGTAGCTATATTTTTGAATAGAATTTATTTTCGATAATTTCAATTGATTTTAATTGATTTTAATCGATTTAAATTTCTTTTCTATTTGAAAATTGGTTATGAAACGCGTGTAATCTTTTTATTATATTTATCTTATGATATTTACTTTACTTTATATTATACTCATTTATTGTGCTTTTAATTATTAATTTTTCTATATGTGATAGTGGATTTTCATCGATGAGTTCTTGAAAATTGGTTATTTTCCCTAAAACTATATATATATATATATATATATATATATATATATATATATATATATATATATATATATATATATATATATATATATATTACATGCGTGTGTTTATGTGTGTATGTGCGTGTGTGCTTTTGCGTGTACTTGTGTGTGCGTGTATGTGTATCAATGTTTACAATAATAATATGTGTAATGAAGTATTTGTTCTTTTGTAGATGCCTCAACTATCTTCGCATCCATATATTTTCATACGTGCATATATGTGACGTCAAGTAGCCGAGTCGCGAACATTCAACATTTAATACCAATAAAATCCAAGAATCTAAAGCTACCGAAACAAATCTCACTGCTCCGTTTCGGAATGAAAATATTGTGAAGGTAATAATCATTGTATCTCTTGGAGACATTGCTTAATTTCGAAAGTACATGGTAAGACCTTTAAATTTACGGCAGTGAAGCAAAGTTTCAAAGTATCACCGGGGCTTGGAAGGTCAATTCATGCATTATTAATTACATCTTTTAATATGGAAACAGTTTTTGCATTTACTGTTGTTTGCCTTTTATTGTTCTCAAATATTGTAACACATGCAGAATACTTCAACAACTGTAGCCCAGGTTTGTGCTCTGATCCTCCTTCCCATGACGTACCAGAACGTTGTTCGTGTCGTCCGGACTGCTACCTCTACAAGGCATGTTGTTCTGACATGGTTAATAAGAGCACTTCTAATCAGAAACAATCCTATCCATCAATATATTACAGTTGTAGATCAATCGGCGACCCTTATGATTATGACACTTATTATTATCAGTTTGACCGTTGTCCACCTAATCATGGTGTTATGGAGTATGTGAACAACTGCGAAAATCCTGACTCAAATGATCAACTACTAAACACACCCGCTTTTGGTAAAACAAGTAAAATACTCTATAGAAACCTGTATTGTGCTCTGTGCCATGGAGAAGAATTCATTCTTTGGAATCTTTTATATGGATGCTACTCAATCCCTAAGGTAAGCTTTGAAAATATAACAAATTATCTCAAGGAAGGAGATTGTTGGCCAGGTGTGAAACCTCCAGAAGATTTGAAGAAATATTTGTATTCTTGTATTCCATTTATTTCGAGTTGTCCTGAAGATAGTAATAAAGAACAAACGGTGGCATGTGAGTCTGAGCCAATGGCGATAATATATTCGTTTGAAGAGTTTTACAAAAATAATGCCTGTGCCATATGTAACGGGGTTTTTGCTCCGTGTTTTGAATTTTATATTACTTTCGCGTACGCAGAAATTGCTCCTCCACTGACAATCCTATTCTATTCCAACACGAATTCCTTTATGGCAACATATACACAGACCAGAACAAATCGTACCGGTGTACTGAGGACCTCCTGTCCAAATCATGTTGTCTACGATATAAATACCAATCAATGTCGACAAGTTATCTACCATCCTCCACTAAACTGTACATCAACAAGATTAAATGAATCTGAGTATTACATCACTAATGATGGTCGTCTCTACTTAAATAATACCCAACGTTTGCTGAACCAATCAGAATTCACTCGTGATTCTCAAGGTGTAATAAGTATCTGTGTAAACAATGGTACGAATAATATATCAAATATCAATGGTATATCAAAATATTCCGTAGCTGAGAGCTATATCACATTAGTGGGACTCGTAATCTCTATTCCAGCTCTAGCAATCACCATCATAGTCTATCTCTGTATACCTGATCTCCGTACCTTACCAGGCAAATTACTCATTAATCTTTTGTCAGCACTGTTTGTAGCTGAGCTTCTCTTTCTTATCTCATCACAAGTCACTAAATTTACAGTGCTATGTACATCTTTAGCTGTGGTGTTGCATTATTCGTTTCTAGCAACTTTCTTCTGGATGAATGTCATGTCATTTGTTACCTGGAACACTTTTTCAGGACTTACACAAGTTCAAAGTAAAGGAAAACATACCAAGAGATTTGTATTGTATTCTTTATATGCTTGGACCTGTCCACTTGTAATAGTAACAGTATCACTGATATTTGAGTATATT
>NC_142936.1:76439431-76464431 GCF_046866305.1 Octopus bimaculoides | reverse complement strand
GGAAATATACTCGACTTAGTCTTTACCACCAATATAGACTTCACTCACAATGTTTAGATCATTCCGACAGTTATTTCCGGCCACAATTATTTGTATATGGTTCAAAGAGGGTAACTCGTAATTAACATGAAACCTGACTCACTCCTCATTTCTAAGTTCTATAATATTTCTCCTTTGCTAAACAAAAATCATCTACGAGTAATCAGATTGGCTATCTAATGGATCAAAATGAATCATATACTAATGATTGTTGTTGGCACTCCGTCGCTTACGACGTCGAGGGTTCCACTTGATCCGATCAACGGAACAGCCTGCTCGTGAAATTAACGTGCAAGTAGCTGAGCACTCCACAGACACGTGTACCCTTAACGTAGTTCTCGGAGAAATTCAGCGTGACACAGAGTGACAAGGCTGACCCTTTGAATTACAGGCACAACAGAAACAGGAAGTAAGAGTGAGAGAAAGTTGTGGTGGAAGAGTACAGCAGGGTTCGCCACCATTCCCTGCCGGAGCCTCGTGGAGCATTAGGTGTTTTCGCTCAATAAACACTCACAACGCCCGGTCTGGGAATCGAAACCGCGATCCTACGACCGCGAGTCCGCTGCCCTAACCACTGGGCCATTGCGCCTCCACATACTAATGATACATCACAAATAAACTAATGATACATCACAAACATGCACATTCTTGAGTCGACATTATGATAGAGCTTCTTCCCAACCTATAGTTAACAAAATAACATACGGGCCAAATGAATTCTTTGGTTCCCAGAACTCAACTTACAGCTAATGACCTAAATTCAAACTCAGCATCTGGACCAGACGGTCTCCTAGCCACACTACTAAAAACGTGCAAAGACAGCCTCGTGAAACAATTAAGCATACATACTATTTCAAAAGTCGCTAGTTACCGGCGAATTGCCAGAACTATTAAAAGACGCAATAGTAATACCTACACACAAAGTAAGATAGCGGGACTGAAGCTGAAAACTAAAGACCTGTTTCCCTCCTATCTCACACATATAAAAATTATCAAACGCATTGTCTGAAATAGAATTAGTGCACACCTTGTTGAAAACAACTTCGTAGATAGTTTTTGGACTAGACGAAGTTACCTTTCATAACTATTACAATGCCGTAGCATTATTCTAATAATCTCTCGAGAGGAAAGGACATTGACTGTATATACCTTGATACGTTAAGGAATCTTGGTATCTCAGGAAAACTCAGTGGATGGCTCTTTTACCTCTTACATGGTTGAAGCCATCTGTTGCTGAAAATGGTGTGACAAGAGAACCAGTAGTTAGGTTTACTCTATGGAGTTCTGAGCAGCTTAGATTTTTGCTTGGTCTCCTAACTCATCCGGTCTCATAGAAAAAATTAAAAGGTTACAAAGAACATTCACCAATTAAATACCGTTGGTTAAAAGACTTAGCTACTGGGAATATTTGAAAGCGTTGTTTTCTCTACTATCTTGAATGCTGAAGAGAGAAATTTACTATAATATACGTATGGAATATCCTGTTCCAAACTTCAGCATTAGAGAGAATTTTAATGCACAAACTGTTAGATACTGTCGGCTTTCAGACATACCACCTTCAAAACTACGAGCAAAAACACTTTATTAGTCTCTGCTTTCATTCCGGAAAATGGCTGCGACATATTAACCACTTTGCTCCTTGTCATTTGATACCACTTTCTTGTCGATATCTCTGTCGTTCTCATTCACTATCTCCGTCTCTCTTCTCTCATCTCTTTCAATGACATTGTGCCCATCCTGCTTTTACTTCACATCTAGCCATAGCAAGTAACGGCGATTGTTCTTGCGAACTCCGAGCACCGAAGCCAAGTTTGGATATTGGTAAGAACAATATTCTTTATCATGCAAAAATTAAGCAATGCATTCTTTGTAATGATATCAATGTTTTCATCAACACAGCGATAACAGACTGACAAAATGTATCCTTCTACTTCGTTGCGCCTCTCTCCTTTTATTTTCACTCAGCCGTATTATGGTTCTTTGTTTTCTACATTAACATATTTCATTAAAAATCTAACTACACCTGTTGACGAAAATCCTTCTGACTTCTGAACTTTCATACCGACTTTGGGCATCGGTAACAAAAATATTGTTTTGCATGCAAATTAATACACATGTTCTCCGTCAAAATAGCAATGTTTCATGAAATATTTCTAGGTATTGTAAATTTGTCCCTTGTCATCTCTTCCTTAGTGTTAATGTTACTGTTTTTTTGCCCTTTTCTTTCCTTTTTATTATTATTCTTTATTTTTCTTCTTCAACACTGCTGCCACATACTGAAGACCTTCGTTCCCCTCTTTCGTTGCCACTCTGTTGGGGATATCTCTGTCCTTTCTCTTTCCCCCTCCTTCTTAATGCTATACAGCCCAGCCTGGTGTAAGTAGAAACATAGTTTCTGCCGTAGCCGGAAATCCTTGCTACTTCACAATTCTGAATCATTATTTATTTATCTATGATGGCATATAAATTAACAAATTTATCCTCGATATGCATCACACTGTTTTCTCCTCCCTTTTTACTCCTTCTCTCACCACCGTCTCATTGTTCTTTGTTTACTACTCAACACATCTGTGACATACTAGCAATCTTCGTACCTCTCCTTCGTTGACACCCTCTTGGTGATATCCCCATCTACTCCTCTCTCTTGTAACCTACCAATAAAATCTACCAATAAGTGTAATATAGTTTCCCATTCAAATAAACTATTCTATTTTCCGTAAGGATATCACGGTTTTTCGGAATGTTTTTCTAATTATAGTTAACTTCTTCCTCGTCACCCTTGTCCCACTTATAATCTTACTGTTTCCTCACTTTTTCTTTCTCTATCTATCTCTGTCTTTTTTATCCTAAACACAGCTGCGACACACAGACGACTTTCATCCCAATAGAAGTTGCTCTTCTGTTTGTAATATCACCGTTGTTCACACATTCTCTCTTTTTCTCTTTCCATTTCTCTCTTGATGATATTCTTCCCATCCTAGTTTCACTGAAAATCTGTATTACTCTCTATGGTTAATATCTTTATCTTTCTCTCTCTTGATGACATTTTACCCATTCTGGTTTCACTAAAAATCTAGCTACAGCTGCAGGCAGAGATCCTTCAAGAATTATAATTCTTATGTCAAATCTGGATATCAGGAATAACAGTATGAACTTCAATGCAAATTAACCAATGTATTCTCCATAAGGATATCGCTGTATTTCGAAATATTTGCTACACATTGTACGTATGCTGTTACTGCGATAGCAATATCATCACGGTTTTCGAAATGTTTCCTTTTTATTTCCAATTTCTCACCCGTTGCCCGGTCTTAATTTTAATATTACTGTCGTCTTTCCTTTCCAATTTTCTCTCTCTCTGTCTCAAACGTATGAATGTTCTATGATATTTTCCTCAGGACACTAACGACACACTGATTGCACTCGCATCACTCTTTCATTGCCACTGTTTTGATGACATCTTTGTCGTTTACACTATTTTCCTATGTCGCTTTTTCTGTCACCCAGAGCAACATTCTGCCCATCCTGGTTTCACTAGAAATTTTGTTACTTCTGAATTCTCTGGTTTACTTTGTATTCCAGTGACAGCAATATACTTTGTATACCAGTGACAACAATATTCTCTTCGAAGCAAAATAACCAATATGTTCTCTGCCACGATAGCACCATTTTCAAAATAGCTTTTTGTATGTTGTAAACTCTTCCTTCGTGTCTTAATGTTACTGTTCTCTCTCTTTTTCTCTATCACCCGTAATTTAGTTCTTTGTTTTCTACCTTAATACATCTGCGATATCTGAACCTTCATATGCCCTCTCTTTCATTGACACTCTCACGGTGATATGTTTTCCCTTATCTCTCTTGTATTCACTGTCTCTGCCTGTCTCTGTCTGTCTGTCGCTCTCTGTTAATGACGTCATGCCTATCTTGGTTTCATAGAAAGTGTAGATAAAATTGCAGGCGGAAGTCCTGGCGACATCTAAATTCCTATGCCGAATCTGGGGCACCAGTAACAGCAATATTCTTTTCTACTCTCGGTAGAAGAGCCGAAAGTTTTGGGGAGGAGACCAGTTGATTAGATTGACCGTAGTACGCAACTGGTACTTAATTTATCGACCCCGAAAGGATGAAGGCAAAGTCGACATCGGCGTAATTTGAACTCAGAACGTAAAGACAGACGAAATACCTATTTCTTTACTGCCCACAAGGGGCTACACACAGAGGGGACAAACAAGGACAGACAAACGGATTAAGTCGATTATATCGACCCCAGTGCGTAACTGGTACTTAATTTATCGACCCCGAAAGGATGAAAGGCAAAGTCGACCCCGGCGGAATTTGAACTCAGAACGTAGCGCAGACGAAATACCGCTAAGCATTTCACCCGATGTGCTAACGTTTCTGTCAGCTCACCGCCTTTCAGTTACAGCAATATTGCCTGTCATGGAAATTATTCAAAGTATTCTTCGTAAGGATATAACTATTTGGTATATATTGTAAATATTTCCCTCGTGACATTTCTTTTTGTGATAACGTTACGGTTTTCTCTCTTTTGTTTCTCTATCTACCTCAGTCGTATTATTGTTCTCTGATCAACCCACTTCCCACAAAGCAGTTGTGATGAACTCCATGTTATAGGTTTCCACTCTCCTGGTTATATCACTGCCGTTCACACTCGCTCTCTTTGTCTCTTTCCTTCTCCCCTTTCATGACATTCTCTCACCTTACTTTTAATGAAAATCTAGCCAGAGCTGTATGCGGCTGTTCTTGCGACGTCTGCACAGCAATGAGGACATTGGATATCGGTGACAGAAATATTGTTATCCATGCAAAGTAACCAATGTATTTTACATAATGGTAACACTGTTTTTTCAGAATGTTTTCTATTTTTTATAAACTTCTCCCTCGTGACCTGCCGCTGCAACGCCTAAATTCCTCTGCCAATATAATTGACAACAATACTGACTTCCATGATTATTATCCAACGTTTTCTCTGTCAGGATATCACTGTTTCACGAAATATATTGTAAGTATCACCCTCATGACCCCTGTCGTAGTGAAAATGTTAGTTTTCTTCTTTTCAGTGTCAATATGTATCTCAGCCGCATTATTATTCTCTATTTTCCTCCGCAAACCAGCTGAGACACACTGATCCTTTTCATCCCTCTCTTGTGTTGCTCCTTTTTTGGTGATATCTCTGTCTTTCTCACATTCTCTTTCATCTTATTATTATTATATATATATATATATATATATATATATATATATATATATATCTTTCGCTCTTCTTCTCTCTACCTCTGATGTCTTCGTTCTGATGATGTCTACAATTGGCAACGAGGCAAAAATATAAATATATATTTTCCTTACCATGGTAAACAGAAACGATCGTAAACAGCTTCACTCTCACTCACTCTCCTTTATTTACTAATTAAATAATGCCTTACTAGCACAAAAGACACGCTTCTTTTAGTTATTTTCTCTCCATTTTCTTCTCGTCTCTCTCTCTCTCTCTCTCTCTCTCTCTCTCTCTCTCTATATATATATATATATATATATATATATATATATATATATCATGCGTATGTGTTTATGTGTGTATATGCGTGCGTGCTTTTGCGTATACACGTGTGTCAATGTCTACAATAATAGCATGTGTAATGAAATATTTGTTCTTTTGCAGATGCCTCAACTATCTTCGCATGTATATATATTCATCTATGCATATATGTGACGCCAAGTAGTCGAGTCGCGAACATTCAACGTTTAATACCAATAAAATCCACGTATCTAAATCTACTGAAACTAATTTCATTGTTCCGTTTCGGAATGAAAATATTGTGAAGGTAATAATCATTGTATCTCTAAGAGACATTGCTAAATTTCGAAAGTACGTCAGACCGTTTAAATTTACAGTAGGGAAGCAGAGTATCAAAGTATCATCAGGATTTGAAAGGTTAATTCATGCATTATTTACATCTTTTAAAATGGAAACGTTTTTAGTTTGCGTTCTATTGTTCTCAAATATTGTAACACATGCAGGATACTTCAACAACTGTAGCCCAGCTTTGTGTTCTGATCCTCGCACAGATGGCGTACCGAAACGTTGTTCGTGTCAACCAAACTGCTACCTCTACAATGGATGCTGTTCTGACATTATTAATAAGACCACTTCCATCACAAACTACCCAACTATGAGTTGCCGAAAAGCTGGTTATCATTATTGTTATCAGTTTGACCGTTGTCCATATAACCATGATGTTATTGAGTATGTTAACAACTGTGAAAATCCTGACTCAGAAGATCAACTGCAAATCATTCCTGCTTTTGGTAAAACAAGTAAAAGACTGTATAGGAACCTATATTGTGCTTTGTGTCATGGAGAGGAATTCATTCTCTGGAATCTTTTATATGAATGCGTGAAAATCATTGATGTACCTTTTGAAAATATGACAAATTATCTCAAGGACCGTTGCATGCGAACAGTAGAGCCTCAATCACATTTGATGAAATATTTGCATCGTTGTACTCCTTATATTTCGAATTGTCCTCAAGATAACAATAATAAGGAACAAATAATGGCATGTGAGTCTGATCCAATGGCATTGATATATGTAGAGACAGAACCATACTATGTAGATGGCGATCTTAAATTTCATAAAGTTTACAAAAACAAAGGTTGTGCTACATGCAACGGGTTTTCCAGTGATACGTGTAATGTGATTTATAGTGAAATAGCTGGCAGTATGCGACCTTTTGCTCTAACGATACTTTTTGATTATCATACCAATACTCTAAAGGTAACAAATAAATTAACCAACACGGAAAAAAGATATGTGCAGTTGCACTCGTGTCCAAAATACGCTATCTACGATTTGGAAGTTAAGAAATGTCGGCAAGTAATCTACCATCCTCCGCTAAACTGTACGACAACAAAATTAAATGAATCTGAGTATTATATCACTAGTGATGGTCGTCTCTACTTAAATAATACCCAACGTTTGCTGAACCAATCAGAATTCACTCGTGATTCTCAAGGTATAATACGTATCTGTGTAAACAATGGTACCAATAATATATCAAATATCAATGGTATATCAAAATATTCCGTAGCTGAGAGCTATATCACATTAGTGGGACTACTAATATCTATTCCGGCTCTGGCAATCACTATTATAGTCTATTTCTGTATACCTGATCTCCGTACCTTACCAGGAAAATTACTCATTAGTTTTTTATCAGCACTGTTTGTAGCTGAGCTTCTCTTTCTTATCTCATCACAAGTCACTATATCTACAATGCTGTGTAAATCTTTAGCTGTGGTGTTGCATTATTCATTTCTCGCTAGTTTCTTCTGGATGAATATCATGTCTTTTGACGCCTGGCACACTTTCTCAGGACTTACACAACTTCAAAGTAAAGGAAAAGGTACCAAGAGATTTGTGGTATATTCCTTGTATGCTTGGATCTGTCCTCTTCTAATAGTAGCAGTATCATTGATATTTGAGTATATTCCTGGAAATCATGGACTTTCTCCAGACTATGGAAATGGTATTTGCTGGATTAAAAATGGAAAAAGTCTGCTATGGTTTTTTGCAATCCCTGTAATGATAATTTTATGTCTTAATATCATAGCATTTACCCTCACTGCTAGAGGGCTCTATTTGGCACGTAAACTTTCTTCGAAATATTTATCAAAACATAATAAATTGGAGTTCATCATTTGTGTAAAACTATTCTTTATCATGGGATTAACGTGGACATTCGCATTTTTGTATACGTTTACAAGAATTGATGAATTTTCTCTATTATTTTGTATTTTAAACTCATTCGTTGCGTTATTTATTTGTGTATCATTTCTATCAACAAAGACAGTCCGTTGTTATATTCTCCAAAATCTGCAAGTAATTATAAAACCGCCCTAAAAGAATCTGTTGACGTAACTTCTGCTCATAAACCAACACGTTATTTTTAATTGTCATATTACTTTACTATAAATGTGTTAATTCACTGACGATAAGTCTTATCCAAACCACAATATATACCATATTCTTGTTGTCTAATACCTTGAAAGATGGAGGTAATGGATAATAAATTATATATTAAATCTAAATATATGACAGAATTGTAGTAACTGGAATGCCTTCGACCATAGATCTTTGTGACTATGAATGAGCTGAGATTATCAAGTACAACAATTAACATCAGTTTGAACTGAAAATCCTCAGATGACGATTCGAGAAAAAAAAAAAAGTCATGTTTTTTGCAATCTATTGAAATTCATGTAAAGAGTACGTGTTTATTTCTTTCAGGAACTTGCCCGATTATTTTTGACCAAGTCTTCTGTTCTTCAGTATATTAAAACTTTCAGGTTCACGTGAACTGTTGAACGGACTCACTTTTTGCTGCAAACCCCATATAGTTTGTAATTTTATTGTATTCTTTTTATGAGATACTCATTTTTTGTTGGCCTAACATTTTATGAATATGTGGATTATGGTTTTGAAATTTGTCCTCACTCATGTCTCTTCCCCTGTCTCTAAGTTCGGTCAAACGATATGAAATGGTCATGCATAACTTGCTAATCTAGCAATTGGTATGCAGTTAAGTTTTCTAACTTATATAAAATCTCGTTCTCTTCCTACCTTATATTATCTCTTCCTCCCCACAAATGTATACACGTATTGAATAATTATGAAATGGAAAACGTTTTGGAAAACGCTTTGAAAAACATTTATTGCATCACATGTGACAGGATATGTAGAGAGACTGTTGTGTGCGATGAGAGACTATCATTCGCGTATCACATTCCTATCCCAACACTGTTAATTATTATTCTTTATCGCTTTTAGTTATCCAATTAATTCTCTACTAATCATCTCTTATTTGTCCAGCAATCAAGATTGCTGCTGTGCATTTCCCATCCTGTCCATAAGACATTATCTCCGGAGAGATCTGATGGCGTTAAGAAGAATGCTGACAACATTTCATTAATTTTATAATATTCTCAACAAGTCTTTTGGTCTTCTGGTAACTTATATAAACATTGTGCATGAGAAAATAATTGTTTTACCTTGAGCAAAATCAGTTTATTTTAAACGCTATTTTTAATTGTGATATTACTTTCATATAAATGTGTTAATTCACTGACGGTAAGTCTTATCCAAACCACAATATATACCATATAATAATCAGACGATGTCGACTCCTTAGCCATTATTACTATTGTAAAACAACGGGATTAAATGAATCCTAATATCCTGTCATTAATGACCAGCATTTGAACTTACGTACGATATGTCTGTAATATTATATTATATAAATAGAATTATAATAAAAAACAATTCTTCATAAATACAAAACTTATGTTGCAATATGTATTGGACATCCATGTTCCTCTATACGTTTATGAGAATTGAAAAGTTACTCTGTTACAGTTATTCTTTCTATTATCACAGCTTGCCTGCTACTATTTTAAAGACTGCATGAAATTTGAAAGTTATCTACCGATATATTTTGAGCTTCTCAATAAACGTTATAGGTAGATTTTAAGTAACATTACTGTGCGTTTCTGTGTAAACGTGAACTGATACTGCTAATGTCCCTTTTTTTTCATCACTGTCTAAATTACAAAACCTTCGTGCTAATATTATTATGAAATCAAAGCTATTAATCAATACCGTTTCAGTTACAGCTCTATAAATTATAATAGATTTTGCTAAACTATCTGAAATTTTAATGTGAGCTTAATCAATATATGTTGTGTGAAGTAAATATTCATTCTAACCCTATTTTATATTATTCTCTCCCTACCAAAAAATATATGATAGTTAGGATTAGTGCAAATTTATAAAAAACGTAAATAAATTTGCAATATAAGCTAATTAGGTTAACTTATGTGTACTTTCATCTACGTGATTTGTAAATAAAGAATATTATTTGGAAATACTGAAAACGTTTCTAAATATATGTGCGCATTTTACTGCTAATTTGTTTCTAGGATTAAATAATCTGAAAGTACAGGTAAGGATATGGAACAATTCTTCCAAGCAGAGATCACATTTAGAATACCCAACGGTATATGGAGAATCGTTACTAATAATTGACCATCTAATATATGTCCCTTAAAGTCCAAATGAGTCCACTCAAAGCCGTGTAATTCACTTTTTTTACCTTCATCGGCAGAATATTTGTTTAGCCCAAATTATTGCAGCACACAAGTTTTCAGAAAATTAGTGTATTCACTGCTTGGCGCCTAATAACCACAAATAATAGAACTAATATAAATAGTAATAATATGACTGGTAAAATGATAACTAAACAGATAAGGTACGTCATAATATGAATGATTCTAGGGAAATAATGAAGATCTGTTTGCTGTTTGGTTAGTAGTAATAGTGAAAAACACAAGTGAATTTACGGAAGCTAATGCAAGAGAGGTAACTGAGACGAAACTCATTAATTAAAGGAAGCGAGTAAGAAATTGAATCCAATGGCACAGCGAATTTAATTTATATCGAAACGTTTTATAACCATAGAGTGATACGTAATACTATAGACGAAGTACATGATATTCTGCTTTTAGCAAACATAGGGTTAATGCTAATAAGTATTATTGTAACAGTTAGAGTAAATTAGTATGTCCATTTGAAGGGCAATGCCTCAGGGAAACCTTATTTATAGATGTACAATAACAGCTAATAGTGTTTCTTATGATTACGTAGTTTTATGCTCTACTGACTTGGGAAGAAAGTGAGTTCTACAAGTGTGTGTATGCGTGTGTGCGCGTGTGTGTGTGCGTGTGTGTGTATATCTTTGTTTGTGTGTGTGCGTTCCATACATAAATTATAATTTTGTTCGAGTGTGCATACATATATAAAGCAGTAAATCAGCGTAACGGTACGTGCGCTTCACTCTTCTTGGAGCATGTCAATAAGATATACCCATTTGTCACATGTTTGAACGAAATTTGTTCGTTGATTTATAGGAAATAATGAATAACACACTAACTGACATTACCGAAGTTTACTGCATCTAAAATTCTTATGAATCACCACTGCGCTATTGTTCATCCTGCTTCGGTATATATTGTGCTTGCGTTTTTAGACAAAAGCATATATAAGCGCACTCGCGCACATGCACAAATACACACCCGCGCACATGCACAAATACACACATATACACACCCGCACACACACACATACACACACACTCACACACACATACAGGGGGCGTTCGGAGTAAATCTGACAGTCAGCATAAAAGGAAAAGGAAACCCAATGGCCCATCGGAAAATAAAAGTATTTAAAAAATCAAACAGCCTCAACTAGATGATCGCTGGGACATAAGAATTTATTCAATGTAACCGCTCTTAACTCTCACCACGGCTTCAACACGACTCCGGAAGTTGGTGCATGCGTTCCTCACTGTGTCCTTTCACCTTGGCCACCAGTCTGCTTTTGTACTGCAGGCACAGTGGTTGGTGTTCTTCCTTACCGCTTGTTGTGCATAATAAAGATTGGGTTTACAACCGGGTAAATTTGGAGACCAGAAATTGGAGATGGTGAAGTAGTAGAAATCTTCCGACGACCACTTCTGACTCCTTCCGGAGGTATGGCAAGGAGTCATATTCTTTTGCCACTTTATCGACCCTGAAAGGGATGAACGGCAAAGTCGACCTCGGCAGAATTTGAATCCTTTCTATTGCAGGCACAGGGCCTGAAATTTGGGGTAGGGGATAGTCAATTACATCGACCTCAGTGCGTAACTGGTATTTAATTTATCGACCTCGAAAGGATGAAAGGCAAAGTCGACCTCGGCGGAATTTGAACTCAGAACATAGCGACGGGCGAAATACCGAAAAGCATTTCATCCAGCGCGCTAACAATTCTGCCAGTTCACCGCCTTCTGAACTCAACGTAATGAATGATGAGCAAAATGCTGCCTAGCGTTTTGTTTGGCGTGCAAACGATTTTTTCCAGTTCGTCGCGTTGTATAGAGTAATGTTAATATTTAATAGGGTTTACAAAATTATTAACGCTGAAAATTTCTATTAGTGTAATTAGTCATATGCATATGCTTTCATCGTATTATTTTGATAATTACTTGATTGTCGCACAAATAACCTCATTGCTCTTTACGTTTTAAGTTCAAACTCTATTCTTCTGGCATTTATATTGTATCACTCAAATACTGAATATTGGCAGAAAGCCACAAGTTTATATCGTTGTGGTTTGATTACAATTATTAGAATTGATAATTTTACATAAAGATATCAAATAGTGGCTTTCTGCCAGATATTCTTTTATAACATTGTATCAGAAGTATGTCATATTAATTAACTATCCATTACTAGGCTATATATATATATATATATATATATATATTATATACAATTCATTAATACAGCAGCTTTATCATTTCGTAGTATTAGACGTCCAAGAATTTTCGGGTTTTATAATATTTTCCATTGTTGCAGGTAAGTCTCATTTTTATATTTTAAATTTCTGTATTTTATTTAGCAATTTCTGGTCAGAAATTATCGCGTCCTCCGGAAGCGGAGCCTAGATTTATCCCCCTGTTGCAAGTTACCCTAATAAAATCATCTATTTGCTTAATAGACTCATATTATTTTACAAAACGTACTCTAATAATGTTGGTTTTATTTTATTATCGCATGTTCTTTCCATGGATACTATAACGCATCAATTTCAAACACAACCCTCGCATTGCATGTAGTGGTACACAGTGCTTTCATAGGGTCTTATTGGCAGTTAGGCTAACACTGGAATATTAAACGGTGAATGGATCAGAGCATAATGTTAGAAGGAAGTTATAAATCAGATATCTTCCGAGACTAGTTCAAAATTTTATCAAGTAACCTATTTCATCTTTAAAATATAATATATTCACACATTTTATGTCTTTTCTTCATTTCATTTATGTATTTTTATTTTATTTATTAGAATTGCCGTTTTAGTGACACTGTACAAGGATACACACACACACACACACACACACACACACACACACACACACACACACACACATACACCCCCCCCACCCCACATATATAGTGCATGGTATGTGAGAATGTTATGTATTTATACAAATGTCTCCTCTCAACAACAATTATTGTTGAATGGTAATGATGATGATGATGATGATATATATATATATATATATATATATATATATATATATATATATATATATATATATATATATATATATATATATATATATATATACGCACGAATAGTCACGTATGTATGTATGTATATATATTGTCTCTTTCTCTTTTTCACTTGCAATTATATTTGAACGGCTATCTGCATGGTAGCCAGGTTGTGAAGGAAGCATCTTGTTTTGCTCATCATCTTTTATAGCTTTAGGCCTGGAAGACTTTTATTGTCCCAGATATCGTGACCATTTATATCAAACGAAACAAGGATTTGCATTTTCTCCCTAAGAACCAAAGTTCAGCGGTACTTTGTTTCAGGTGGGTTGCTACGTATCCTATTTCTCCAATAATAATAGACATGAAAGTGAAAATGTACTGGATTTGCAAATTCCTTATCTACAGTATATACGAGAGTGAGTTAAAAAGTAACGCCATTTTGTTTAGGATAGGTATAATTACCAGCACAGGAACATGTATCATACATCAAAATGAAGCTGGTTCTCTGTGGATCATATCCCTATTCCTCAACATAGCCACTGTTTCTCTCAATAGCAATGTTCCACCTTCGAATGAGAGCATGTATCCCTGCCCCGTAAAATTCTGTTGACTGTTCTTTGAGCCACTTATTCATTACAGTTTTTACTTCCTTGTCACTGGAATAATTTAGTGCCTTTAGACTATCATCTCTTCGGCCCCATGAAAGAGAGTTTGAAAGGCAAACATTACTCCATTGACGAGGAAGTGAAAACTGTAGTGAAGAAGTGGCTCAAAGAACAGTCAATAGAATTTTACGGGGAAGGGATACAGGCTCTCATTCGAAGGTGGAACATTGAAATTGAGAGAAACGGTGACTATGTTGGGAAGTAGGGATGTGATCCACAGAGGACCAGCTTCGTTTTGATGTATGATATGTTAGTAATTTTACCTGTGTTGGTAATTTTACCTGTCCTAAACAAAATGGCATTACTTTTTAACTCACCCTCGTAGAAGTTTTCTTTTTCCTGTATTTTCTGACCGCATTAAAATCCAAAGAGAAGCTAGTTTCTACAACAGTGTACTTTTTTTTATCGTAGACCCACACTACATTATGTAGCCAGTTGTTTTCTTATTTAGTGGCTACTTTAATTTCTAAGTTCTACCAATATCTTTGTGCGTTCTACCAATATCTTTTTCTTGTGTTCCAGACCATTCTGGCTACTGAATGGAAAATAATATCTACTGAATGGAAGATAATATCTGGAAGACATTCTCCCACAATAATGTTTTCGCTGTCTTCTATTTTAGTTTTGCACAGTCTACATTTGTTGGCTGTCAATGTTTTCTACCTTTCATTCTGCAGGTACTCGGGTAGAAATCATTTGCTCTTGAACTTTAAAAGTAACTTTAAAAGTAGTGTCATAAAATTGTCGGTACTCCATAGTAAACTTTTATTATGATATATTCCCACATGCATATATGTGTGTATGTGTGAGTATCTATCTATCTATATATATATATATATATATATATATATATATATATATATATATATATATATATATATATATATATATATATATATGTGTGTGTGTGTGTGTGTGTGTGTGTGTGTGTGTGTGTGTGTATAAAATTAAAACCAAATAATAAAGGTAGATATTATTATTATTAAATAATACCAATTTGAACCAGTAGTCAGCATACGTAGAAAACGTCCGAGGACTATGTATTATATTTAAATATAAATAAGAGGAGAGACCGCTCAGTGGATTTCTTGTATGCTAAAAATAGACGTCAAACTGTCCTACCACGAAGAATGTGTTCTCAGATTAGCAAGACGTTGGATGTTTACGAGCTGGACAAATGAAAAGAAAGAAATATAGCACCTAATTCTATACCCTAAGGTTTCGCCATAATCAATTTAATTATTGTCTGTGACTCCTCAGTGAAATCGGTGCCGACGCAAAACAATGGAACTAGACATCACCCGTATGTGCGCGCGTGCGCGTGCGTTTGTGTATGTGTGTGTATGTGTGTATGGTAGGCGTGGCTGTGAGGTTAGAAAATTGCTTCCCAATCTCATGGTTCTGGGTTCGGTCTCACTACGTGGCACATTGCGAGAGTGTTTTCTACTATAGTCGCGGACCAGCCAAAGCCTCGTGAGTGGATTTGGAAGACGGAAACTGAAAGAAGCCTGTGATTCTATCTATCTATCTATCTATCTATCTATCTATCTATCTATCTTGTGACGTGTACGCTAGACTTAGATAAGGCACATAGGCAGGGTCCCGGTTACTGGAAACTAAACGCGTCTTTCCCGTCGAGACAGGTTTTCAGAGACCGGATTAGCACGTTAGTAAAGAGGGCTTTGACGGGAGCCATCGTCAACAACAAATGGTGGTTTGCCCTCAAGAGAGCAGTAAGGGCGGAAGCAATAAGGTATAGCAGGGCACTAGCTGTAGAGAGGAACAGAGAAGAGGGGGAGCTAGTGATAAAGTTAGAAGAGGCATTGCGAAGTGGCATCGCATCCGACGTTTTAGCGGCGAGGTTGGCCCTCGACCAACACTTCAATGCTAAACACGAAGGGTGTGCTGTCAGGGCAAGGATGCGTGCTCTGGGGAATGAAGGTGTTGGAGCCGCACGAGAGGCCCGGGTGGCGGAGGCGCAGCGGGGTAACAGAGCCACCATCCGGTCTCTGGTAGACGAACAGGGGCGCGAATTGCTCGAGCCGAGCAAGATGTGCGAAGCGTTTCAGCGGCATTTTGCCCGACTGTTCGGGAGGAGTGGCGAGCGAGAAGGCAGGGTGGACTTTAGTGCCTACCTGCACAGCTTGCCACGACTCTCGGCAAGAGAGGCGGAGTGCTGCGAAGGGGTCATCACGGCGGAGGAGGTGAGGGACGCGATGGCGGGTTGCTCGACGGACAAATCTCCGGGTTTGGATGGTCTGCCCTACGAGCTTTACAACTGTATGCCAGACTTGTTTGGAGAAGTCTTGGCGGTCGTGTACTGCAACTGGCAGCAGAACGGGAGCATTCCCGGTTTTGTGAGCCGAGGAGCGGTAACGCTGCTGAAGAAAGATCCAAACAAGGGGGACGCCATAGATAACTTTAGGCCCATCACTCTGCTCAATGCAGACATGAACATTTTGGCCAAGGTGTTAGCCAAGCGGTTGGCGCTTGTCATCGAGAAACTGGTCGGCACGGAGCAGACGTGCGCCGTGCCGGGCCGGAGCATCCATGACAACCTCCATCTGATGCGCTACATCATAGAGAGGGTAGTTAAGGAACCTGGCATGGGTGGGGCCCTGATCAATTTGGATCAATCCAAAGCTTTCGATAGGGTAGACCATCGATACTTGGAGGCCGTCCTCGAAGCGGCCGGCTTCGGTCCCGTTTTCCTCGGCTGGATGGCTGCCTTGTACACAGGCATCCGTTCGGTTGTTCGTGTCAATGGACGTCTATCGGGACCCTTCGACAGTGCACGTTCGGTTCGTCAGGGATGCCCCCTGTCGCCGCTCCTGTACGTATTGACTCTCGAGCCACTACTGCGGAAGCTGGCGACGCTGAGGGGCATCCCGCGAGAACTGGGGTGCGGGACGAGCGTGTCGGCATACGCGGACGACGTCACCGTCATAGCGTCTAGCCACTAGCACATTGAGCTTGTCGGCGAGACGCTGAAAGACTACGAAGCGGTGACGGGAGCGAAAATCAACAGGGATAAGTCGGTGGGTTTGCTGCTCGGCACCTGGAGAAGCAAGCCCATACCGTCCGGCAGCGCCTCAGTAGTGGGACGCTGGACGGACGGTCCGGTCAAGTTGCTCGGAGTCTGGTTCGGTCCGGACCTGCAAACGGAGAAGAACTGGGACGAGATAATGAGTAGGGTGGCCACTCTCTGCCGGCAATGGTCCGAGAGGAAGCTGTCCCTAAAAGGTCGGGCGGAGGTGGCGAACGCGTACATCGCGTCCGTCATCGAATACCGCCTGACCGTCGTGCCTTGTCCCGATCACGCCATCACCGAAATGGAGCGCATCCTCTTCCGCTTTTTGTGGAAAGGAAGCGTTCCGATGGTGAGGCGATCCGTTTGTTGCCAACACCCGCTGAAAGGAGGGCTGGGCATGCCGTGGTTGATGATGCGCAGACATGCGCTAAGACTGCGACATCTCCGGCTCTACGTAGACGACGGTGAGCAGGTGTGGTCGCCGTTTGTGCGACGCGCTTTCCCGCAGCTCGTCTCCATGACCGAGCTGCAGTCGTGGATCAAAAAGAGGCCGAGGAATGGCGAATGGCACCGTGAGTGTCGCGTTGCTCTGCAACAACTTTGCCGTCCCGGGTCGACCTTGAGCGGCTGCATCACAACGAAGTCATTCTATAGGGGATTAGTGGAGGGCAGGTACGACGACGATCTCGGGGCGAACCTGGGCGTCGACGAGGAATACCTGACCCGCCTGTTCAGGACGACTTTCGGGCCGGGACCTATGGACAACTTCCAGAGATCCCTGGCCTGGCAGTGTTACCGAGAGGCGCTACCCGTTCGGGATAAGCTCTATAGACACGGCTCGCGAAATGCGGGGCCGACCTGCTCGAGATGCGGTCAAAGCGATGAAACCGTTCTGCACGCACTCGTGCAGTGTCCAACCATTTCGGAGCTGTGGGCTTATGTCGAACGACTGCTGTCGCGTGTGGGACGAGTCGGTTTATCAACCGAGTCTATCGTCAATATCGTCACGCCTCCTTCCTTTAAACGGGAAGGAAGAGCTGTATTTATCGTACTTGTGGCTATGGCCAAAGAATGCATCTGGTGGACGCGTCTGAAAGGATTAGAGACAAATACTTTCCTCTCTGGTCAATCTCTCATCAACTTTTTCAAGTATCACTTGAAAAGGAAGGTGAGAGTAGAGAGGCAAGTGTTGTCTAGCAAATGTTTCGCAAAAAGATGGATACATGTAGCAAGAATGGCACGTATAAATGACGAAGCCACCTTGACCATGATTCTATAAAACGTTTTAAAATTTTGTAAACAGAGAGTTACTCACGTTTCTTGCTTAAATAAAAGAAATTTTATTTAACAAAGTGTGACGCTAAAGACCGAGGTTACCGTGGTCTTTTCGTAGGTTTTTCTTTCCACGGATAACCTCCCCATTTATTGGGAATTTTTTGTATTATTTCGTATTTTTTGTAAATACCCCAAACGTTTTGCGATGTTTTTTTTTCATCGTTGTCCCCACTTTTGTTTTTTTCTGCTTTGTTTTCGACCCCCTCGAAAAGAAAAACTCTACATTTGTATTTTGTCCCCTCTGTGTTGAGCCCTGTGTGGCTAATAAAGAAACCTATCTATCATAATTCCATTTTGCACTTTTCTAATGCAAAATCTAAGTAAGGAGTGGAAGAGCATAATTGTCCATTTCATATACAATTTGAAGGTAATATATTTCTATTTTTCATTATTAAACAGCAATATATATGCGACAACATCTGCCATCTTAGTGTACATTTGTTGTCAGACGATAAGAAAGCTGTTGCCGTTCAGCTTGATCATATGTTTGTTGGTTTCTGTGCAAAGATTATGGGTACTGTAATTCTCGTAGTTTACAGTACTAGAGAATAAACCTTTACTATGAGAAACATTAATGGTAACACAATAAGTGATGTGTGTTCTGTAGGTTTTGACACATTCTGAGTTTGCTATGTCAGAGTAGGAGATGCCTCATTTAGGATTAATATAGGGAACAGTGTATCTTAGTTAATAATTGTGGCATGGTGGTGATGGATCCGTTACTAATTGTTCGGTGGAATATTTCGAGCGGAGGCATAATGCCTCGAATATTGTAGAGTGTAATAGCTGCACAGATCCGGGTAAGTAAACAGGACATAGTTCGCATTTGAAGACAACAACGTTAAAGTGGTAGGAATATGAGAAAAGTGTAAATGTTTTAATTTTCTGAATAGGTGAAAATAAAATTTATTTTAAAGTAAATGTATAATATACTATAATACATTTAAATAAATACAGAAAACTATAGATTTTTTTTTTTACTTTAACTGCAAGACAACCTTAATTGGTAAATTAGTTTAGTAAGAGCTGAATTGTGTGTACATGTATTGCAAGTTCGTGTGTTTATATGTGTGTTATTTCTTTACTACCCACAAGGGGCTACACACAGAGGGGACAAACAAGGACAGACAAACGGATTAAGTCGATTATACCGACCCCAGTGCGTAACTAGTACTTATTTAATCGACCCCGAAAGGATGAAAGACAAAGTTGACCTCGGCGGAACTTGAACTCAGAACGTAGCGGCAGACGAAATACAGCTAAGCATTTCGCCCGGCGTGCTAACGTTTCTGTCAGCTCGCCGCCTTATATGTGTGTTTATATGTGTGTGTACGTGTACGTGAGCAGTGTTTACAATAATATTTTGTGTAATGGTATGTTTCTTCTTTTGCAGATACAAGTACTATCTACGAATATACGCAACCGAAATACTACCATTCAATATTTAATATCGAAGACATCTAACTACCTAAATCTGATGAAAAAATAATTTCATTATTCCATTTAGGAATAAGAATCGAGTTAAATAATTGAGATATTGTGTTACAGCCATTACAATGAGGCTGGAATACATGAGTTACTAAATTTACTCATGCATGGTGCCAAGATGTAGAAACAAATGTGGAAACAGAAAGACAATTGCTTTCCGTAATTAAAGTGATAGTTATATTCTTAGGAAACTGCAAAATTTCGAAAGTACATTTTAGGACCCGAAAATAACGGCAATTGAATATAATATCTAGGTATCACCAGGATTTCATAGGTGAAATTTTGTCTATTATATCTTTTAAAATGGTAATTTTTTCTCAATTCTTTCTGGTATCACTTCTATTCTCAAATATTGTATCACAAGCAAAATACTTCAAAAACTGTAGCCCAGGTTTGTGTTCTGATCCTTCCTCGCATGACATACCTGAACGTTGTTCATGTCGCCCGGACTGCTGAGTTATTTAAATATTTTTTTCTTTTACAGATACCTGAACATTTCTCAAGTACCCCCCCCCCCCCCATATAAATATACATACGTATATATATATATCACCAGATAGCCAGTGCCGTAACTTTCAACGTTTGATATTCATATATTTCAACTACCAACCAAAATAAATTTGAAACTAATTCATCATTCCATGTAGGAACAAAGGTACTTTTAGATATTAGCGAATTTATACAACCAAAACCACAAGACGGATTGAATACATCTGACGTTAATAGTACTAATGAACAGTGCCAAGATATACATGCAGCATGAGAACAGCAAGATAATTACATTTTTATGACTAAAGTAATAATTACTTGCATTTCTCAAAACAAATACTTTTGAAATACAAATATATTTAGAATTACAAATAATTGTCAATATATAACCAGGACTTTTAGGATCAGTCATTACATTGTTTACTATATCTTTTAAAATGGTAACATCATTTCAGTTGCTTGTGCTTTCTCTTATAATCTTTTCAAATGTTGCATCACTTGCACAATTCTTCAACAACTGTAGCCCAGCTTTGTGTTCTGATCCTGCCACACATGGCGTACCTAAACGTTGTTCGTGTCACCCGGACTGCTACCTCTACAATGAATGCTGTTCGGACAAGATTAATAAAACCACTTCTGACCACAAACAACCCTATCCATCAATATATTATAGTTGTAGAAAGGTTAGTGATGATTATTATTATCAGTTTGACCGTTGTCCACTTAACCATGATGTTACAGAGTACGTAAACAACTGTGAAAACTCTAACTCAGATGATCAAGTGCAGTCCATTCCTGCTTTTGGTAAAACAAGTAAAAGACTCTACAGGAACCTATATTGCGCTCTCTGTCATGGAGAGGAATTCATTCTTTGGAATCTTTTATATAGATGCTATCGCATCTCTAATCTAAGCGTTGATAGTATATCAACCAATGTCAAGGATGGAAGATGTCGATCAACAGATTTTCGTCCTTCAGAGGATTTCAAGAAATATTTGTATTCCTGTATTCCATATATTTCGAATTGTCCTCAAGATAACAACAATACAGAACAAAGAATGGCGTGTGAATCTGAGCCCATGGCATTGATATATTTAAATCAAGAACATTTAATTCGATACGAAAACTTAAACCAAGAACATTTAATTCGATATAAAAACAAACCTTGTGCTACATGTAACGGGATTTTTGAAGTTCCGTGTGAAGTAGAATACCGAATGACATATCCTCCATTAGATTCATTTAAGCCACTTACAATCCTCTTCAATTATCATACAAAAACCATAAAGGTAACAGATAAATACTTCGGAACGGAAGATACGCTTCTGCAGTTACCATCGTGTCCAGAACATGCTGTCTACGATATGAATTCTAAGGAATGCCGGCAAGTTATCTACCATCCTCCACTAAACTGTACGACAACAAGATTAAATGAATCTGAGTATTACATCACCAGTGATGGTCGTCTCTACTTAAATAATACCCAACGTTTGCTGAACCAATCAGAATTCATTCGTGATTCTCAAGGTATAATAAATATGTGTGTAAATAATGGTACCAATAATATATCAAATATCAATGGTATATCAAAATATTCCGTAGTTGACGGCTATATCACATTAGTGGGACTCGTGATCTCTATTCCAGCTCTCGCAATCACTATTATAGTCTATCTGTGTATACCTGATCTCCGTACCTTACCAGGTAAATTACTCATTAGTCTTTTGTCAGCACTGTTTGTAGCTGAGCTTCTCTTTCTTATCTCATCACAAGTCACTACATCTACAGTGCTGTGTAAATCTTTAGCTGTGGTGATGCATTATTCCTTTCTTGCGACGTTCTTCTGGATGAATGTCATGTCTTTTGATGCCTGGCACACTTTCTCAGGACTTACACAACTTCGAAGTAAAGAAAAACATACCAAGAGATTTGTATTGTATTCCTTATATGCTTGGATCTGTCCACTTGTAATAGTAACTATTTCACTGATATTCGAGTACACACCTGGAAATCATGGACTTTCTCCAGAATATGGAAATGGTATTTGCTGGATTACAAATGGAAAAAGTCTGCTATGGCTTTTTGCAATCCCCGTAATGTTTATTATATGCCTTAATATAATAGCATTTATCCTTACCGCTAGAGGGCTCTATTTGAGCGGTAAACTTTCTTCGAAATATTTGTCAAAACATAATAAAGATGAGTTCATCATTTGCATAAAACTATTCTTTATCATGGGACTTACATGGGCATTCGCATTTCTGTATACGTTTACAAGAATTGAAGAATTTTCTCTATTATTTTGTATTTTAAATTCATTCGTTGGAATATTTATTTGCGTATCGTTTCTATCAACAAAGATTGTTCGTCGCAGTATTCTGCGGAATTTGCAAATAATTATAAAATTGCCCGCAAAAAATTCTGTTGATGTGTCTTCTGCTCGTGAAACAAAATCAACGGATGCACAAAATAGTCTGTCAGTTAACTCCGCCGTTACGCGAAACTTGTATGAATTTAACCAGTGTGGAATATCGTCACTTGAAAGGCCAGAAACTGTTGCGAATCCTTCCACAAAGCCTTGAAAGATGGAGGTAATGGACAGCAAATTATATACTAAATCTGAATATATGACAGGATAGCCTTTGACCGTGAATTAGCTGATGTTAAACAAGTAGAACAATTAACAACAATTTGAACTGAAAATCCTTAGATGCTGATTCGAAAAAAAAAATCACATTTTCTGGGATCTATTCAAATGCATGTAAGATATACATCATATAAATGTAAAAAGCGTGTGTCTATTTCTTTCAGGAACTTGACAGTTTATCTATGGCCAGTTCTCCTGTTCTCCAATATATCAAAATGTTCATGTCCACGTCAACTATTGAACGGACTCAATTGTTACTGCAAAGTCCATATCGTTTGTCATTTTCCTGTACCATTTTTGATGATACATTTTTTTGTGTTGATCTAAAAAAGGTTGATGAAAATTTGGGCTATTGTTATGGCATTTGTGATTGCTCTATTTTATGTTCCTCTTTCTGACTGATAGGGTCATGAAAAACTTTCTATTCTAGCTACTTGTATGGAGTCAAGTTACCTGATTTATATTCATTCATACATATGTATGTACATATATACACATATATTTGTATATTATATGTATATATATATATATATATATACACACATGCACGTGTACCTTCGTTTTGGGATCACCACTACTTTATTATATCTCCTCTTTCCTAGCTCTCCTGTCTGACCACATCTTTCCAGCATTCGCCATGAATGACCGCTAGCCACTAAACCTTTTTTTATTTTTTCTCTGTGTTTATTTCTGTGTTCCCTTCTGTTGAAGAGCGTATGCTCGAAACGTAAAAGACTTTCTCACTTCCCCGGGCGTTAAACTAATACATCTTTTTGTTGTTTACACACCCGTCTTCGTATTTTCTTTTTTTTTGGTAAATTCCAACTATATATATATATATCACGGAGATGTACTTGCATAGCAAGTGACCTGATCTGAGATCGTGTGCTGAAACAAAAACAATTGCAGCATGGAAGGTGTTTATAAGCCATTTAAAAACACACAAAAACCGTTAGATTCACTTCAACATTTAAATTTAATTTACCAAAATATTTTCGTCGCTTTGAGACCGCAACCTGTTCACTGACAAAATTCGTGCTGCACGCAAGGCGGCGAGCTGGCAGAAAAGTTAGCACGCCAGGCGAAATGCTTAGCGATATTTCGTCGGTCTTTACGTTCTGAGTTTAATTTCCGCCGAGGTCGACTTTGCCTTTCATCCTTTCGGGGTCAATAAATTAAGTACCAGTTGCGTACTGAGGTTGGTCTAATCAACTGGCCCCTTCCCCCAAAATTTCGGGCCTTGTACCTAGAGTAAAAAAGAGAGAATCCCGTGCTGCACGGAATTTTGTCAGTGAACAGGTCGCGGTCTCAAAGCGACGAAAACATTTTGGCAAATTAAATTTAAATGCTGAAGTGAATCTAACGATTTTTGTGTGTTTTTAAATGGCCTATAAACACCTTCTATGCTGCAATTGTTTTTGTATATATATATATATATATATATATATATATATATATATATATATATATATATATATATGCATATGCATATGCACTTATATTTATACATACATACACGTATGCACATTAGTGTCTGCGCACACATGCTCAAACAAGCCAATAGTGAAAATACAAAATTTATATACATCTAACTTTGGTTACATGTTATGCTTGATAGCGTGCGTAAATATTTTATTTCTATATATATGTATTTATACACATACATACACATATGTAATATGTGTGTATATTTATATGTATGTATGTATGTATGTATGTATGTGTGCGTATACATACATGCATATATATATATATATATCAAAATTCCCAACATTGCCATCAGGATACAGGGCCGGTACTGCAACAGCTTGGGTTTCAAGGGCCCATAACTCTTCAATATTCCCTCCTCACAATCGGAGAGATCTGTAGGCGTTTTCAAAATAAAACTGGATCTTCTGTCAAGAGTTCCGGATGTACCTACCTCAAGGCAAGAATCACAGATGAGATTAGCAACATTAAACTCCTTCATTCACCAAATACCACACATCACAGGAGGTTTAGTGAAAAAGTAGCAAAGCAAACGGCGGCGTCCCAGCATACATATATGTCTGAAGCTTTCGTGGATGACCAATGTATGTTTTGGAGTGTTAAGCTATATGAATTAGCTCTATGAATTACAATAGATTTTG
>NC_142936.1:76359431-76434431 GCF_046866305.1 Octopus bimaculoides | reverse complement strand
TATAACTTTGTGTACGGTTTCTTGACAAAACTTACCTTCATAATATAATTTAAGAGGAATTGATTGGCTTTACACTGCAAAGTAAATTCGATGCTGTTTTATTACCATTACAATCATTGATCAGTTTCCAAAATT
This sequence comes from Octopus bimaculoides, assembly GCF_046866305.1. NCBI lineage: Eukaryota > Metazoa > Mollusca > Cephalopoda > Octopoda > Octopodidae > Octopus > Octopus bimaculoides. The sequence goes on along the minus strand of NC_142936.1, from coordinate 76,434,296 downwards.
TGATTTTGATCTAGAAAAACTATAGCTATATCTAGGGGACATGGTGGTTGCTCTGCAATGGTAGGGGCTGATGATGGCAAGCTAATAAAAAGTATATATAATATGAGTATTTGGTCATTATGCTGCGCAAAACTAAGTCATTTTAGCAAATAATCTAATATTATTTCTGAAATAAGAAATTCCACGATCTAAGTCAAAGATTTCTGATCAGTTATATATTCCCGCCATTGCAACATTTAACTTCAATCACTACAAACAAGAGATCTTGTAAAAGAATTATTCATGAATATCACGTAATCTATTCGTCTGTAGGTCACAACTGCTTTCTGTATTAATCAAATAAATACTGTCTTAAAGCATGAACAAAATATGGATGTTACACCAAAGCAATGCCCCTGTTGACAGGTCGATTCTTATTCATATTTTCGTAAACCACAAAAGCGACCTCATTCTTTAGCTGTTTTGCTCCCCGAAGATTATCCTTTCGGAAATTTTCATCTACCTACTACATCATTATGTGGACTGTTTCTATAAAATTCTAGAAAACATAGCAAAAAACTATTTTAAAATTTTCATTATGTCTTCATCATAAGTCGTTTCTATAGAAAGAAAAATTCATGGTGGATGATCAAGGCACGGAAAATATGAATCAAACAACAGATTACGCTTGGTGCTCGAGACAAAATGAAACCGAAACGAGAAATTCCAGGAAAAAAAATAACAATATCTGTAAATAGTTTTATTATTTTTTTATTACTTGTGTTGCAAATATGTCTGCGCATTACAATTTATTTACCAGATATGACATTCATAACAGTTAAAATTTGAAAATTGGCTTTCATAATTTTCATTCACAAAAATAACGTATTTAAAAGGATTCTAAACACAAAAATACTGATCTTGAGAAATTAGGCTTCTCAAAACCAGAAAGGAGAAAGCTAATTCGAAGGCTACAGATCCAATCAATCACTGGAAGAGTAAAAATCTGTAAAACTTTCCAGAAGTTTATCATTTAAATATATATGAGCATGTCTAGATACGCAACTCTATGCATGAGAATATATACATAAAACATACAAAAAAATCTGCACGTACATACATACATACATACATACATACATACATACATACATACATACATACAAAAATTCCCCTGTTATTGATGCTGAAATTCCAATGAAGGAACCTTGGATCTAGGTTAGAAACCAGTTCTTTCTGTATTGGCAAGAAATCTTGAAATAAAGTGAATAATGACATATATACATGCATACATGCATACATGTGCCAGTACCAACATTTTGCATGTTGAACTGGACACTCGGGGAGATACACGGCCTGGGCACCGAAGCCAGAGAGGTACTGACCACCACTAGTGACTTCCACTTTAACAGCTTAACAGCAACAACGGTAGGATTTAAATGAGACGAAATGATGGCGGAAGAGGAATAAGGCCAATCCAAACAGCCTTTGAATGTATCACTCACACAGCTTCTGCTGAACAATAAAGAAAGAAATAAGTATGTTCCATGTATACTCAAAAGCGAGAGCAACAACATCTTCAGATTTGGAGGTGGACCACTGTGCACTGTGCGACCGAAAGGAGGCTGATGAAAAAGGGAGCTACTAATAATAAAAGTTGTAAAATTTGCACGCACGCACGCACGCACGCACGCACGCACGCACGCACGCACGCACGCACGCACGCACGCACGCACACACACACACACACACACACACACACACACGCAATTGTGCGTATGAATGAATGCGCATGTTTAAATGTATGTATGCATGCATGCATGCATGTATGTATGTATGTATGTATGTATGTATGTATGTATCTATCTATCTATCAATAAATCTATCTATCTATCTATCTATCTATCTATCTATCTATCTATCAAGTATTCCAACGTTGATCATCCCGACGTTTTTTCAAACATGGTTTATTTAAAATCGTATTTCCTTCTCTTTACGAAGGTATTATTTCATGAAAAGTTCGTTGTTATTTCTAGCAGCACTAATGAAGATGAGGGAGAACCTCTATATACTCCATGTAGGTCTTTTTTTTTTATCAGGGCATCTGAGATGTTAGTTAACTGACTTTTCAGTTGATATATCCATTGATATTGTTTTAGGAGCAGAAGAAACATCAGTAAATTCTTTTGTAGGCAATTTTGCAATTTTGCGAAAATTACGAAGAATACTGCGACGAACAATTTTTGTTGATAGAAACGATACACAAATAAATACTCCAACGAATGAGTTTAAAATACAAAATAATAGAGAAAATTCTTCAATTCTGGTAAATGTATACATGAATGCGAATGTCCATGTTAGTCCCATAACAAGATATAGTTTTAGGCAAATAAAGAATTCATTTCTGCTATGTTTCGATAAATATTTTGAAGAAAATTTGCTAGCCATATAAAGCCCTCTAGTGGTGAGGATAAATGCTATGCAATTAAGACATAAAATAAACATTACAGGAATTGCAAAGAGCCACAGCAGACTTTTTCCATTTTTAATCCAGCATATACCATTTCCATATTCTGGAGAAAGTCCATGATTTCCAGGTGTGTACTCGAATATCAGTGAAATAGTTACTATTACAAGTGGACAGATCCAGCCATACAAAGAATATAATGCAAGTCTCTTGGTACCTTTTCCTTTACTCCGAAGCTGTGTGAGTCCTGAGAAAGTGTACCAAGCATCAAATGACATGACATTCATCCAGAAGAAAGTCGCTAGAAACGAATAATGTATCACTATAGCTAAAGATATACACATCACTGTAGATGTAGTGACTTTTGTTGAGATAAGAAAAAGAAGCTCAGCTACAAACAGTGCTGACAAAAGACTAATGAGTAATTTACCTGGTAAAGTACGGAGATCAGGAATACAGAGGTAGACTATAATAGTGATTGCTAGAGCTGGAATAGAGATTACGAGTCCCACTAATGTGATATAGCTCTCAGCTACGGAATATTTTGATATACCATTGATATTTGATATATTATTGGTACCATTGTTTACACAGATACTTATTATACCTTGAGAATCACGAGTGAATTCTGATTGGTTTAGAAAACGTTGAGCATTATTTAAGTAAAGAAGACCATCACTGGTGATGTAATACTCAGATTCATTTAATCTTGTTGTTGTACAGTTTAGTTGATGATGGTAGATAACTTGCCGACATTCCTTAGTATTCATATCGTAGACAGCATGTTTTGGACACGATGGTAACTGCAGAAGCGTATCTTCCGTTCCGATGTGTTTATCTGTTATCTTTATGGATTTTGTATGATAATTGAAAAGGATCGTTAATGGTGGAATAACATGATTTCCGAGCATTATAGGATAAAATAATTCACACGGAACTTCAAAAACACCGTTGCATGTGGCACAACCTTTGTTTTTGTAAAAGTTAAAATCTTTATATTTGGTATGTATAAAATATTTTTCCTCATCTAAATATATTAATGCCATGGCCTCGGATTCACATGTGATTCTGTGTTCCATATTAGTGTTATCTTGAGGACAATTCGAAATATATGGAATACAGGAATACAAATATTTCTCTAAATCTTCTGAAGGAAGCTTCAGAGTTGGTTCACATATTCCATCCTTGACGTAATTTGATATATTTTCAATGCTTGGAGAAAGGATAAAATTGCATTCATATAAAAGATTCCAAAGAATGAATTCCTCTCCATGACAGAGAGAACAATATAGGTTCCTAAATAATCTTTTGCTTGTTTTACCAAAAGCGGGTATGTTTTGTAGTTGGTCATCTGAGTCAGGATTTTCACAGTTGTTTACATACTCTGTAACATCATGGTTAGGTGGACAATGGTCAAACTGATAATAATAAGAACCGCTAACCTTTCTACAGCTATAATATATTGATGGATAGGGTTGTTTGTGATCAGAAGTGGTTTTATTAATCTTGTCCGAACAACATTCATTGTAGAGGTAGCAGTCCGGGCGACACGAACAACGTTCAGGTACGTCATATACAGGAGGATCAGAACACAAACCTGGACTACAGTTGTTGAATTCTGTGGCATGTGATACAATATTTAAGAACAATAGAAGAAAGAGCACGCACATTAGAATAAAAGTTTCCATTTTTAAAAGATATAATTGACATTGGAATAACTGACTCTTTAATTCCCGGTGTTACTTTAATTCAAACAAGAGACCTGATATGTATTTTTGAAGTTTAACTGTTACCTGAATGATAGAAAGTAATTATCTTTCGGTTTCCACATTTCATTCTAAATGTTAATGTCATTCAGGATTACAGTTTATATCTCTTGTTTTCCAGCTCTCTTGTAATGGAAACAATACGAAATATTTTCATTCCTAAATGAAGCTCTATATTCGAAGATGATACGGGTTTCTGTAAAATAAGAAGTATATAATTACACACATTATCGTAAAGACAGATACATATGTAGGCACCCATGCTAATTCAGGCACACGAGCACGTACATGTATTCAGTATATGCAGGTGAGATTTGATGAGGGAGCTGCGTCGTTGCAGCATTTTACTACATTCACCATTTGTTGGTATATTTAAGGGCCCTCCTGGATGACCCGTCGGGTAAAGTCCCAGTCAGTCTCCATCCCCGTGAGATACTTCCTCATCCTCAGTGACTCTGTAGCTTGTGGCTGACCAACATGAACCGTCAACCCAGCAGGATCCTCAGTGAAGAGAATATGGTAAGCAGTGTCTAAATCGGAAATTCAATAATTTACCACAGCGTCTCACTATGCATCTTGTAAAAATAGGAAACGACACAGACGATACCACTGGGCACGATAATTATCATAATATACAACCCCACAGCACTACTCTCAACTCTCTAACAAATACTAATCATAACGCCTGCAATAATAACGAACCTAACACTGGTTCCTCACGAAATAACAATCCCCTCACAAGTTCATCTGGAACACCTACTACAAACCTATGCAGCTGCAAACGCCCAACCTCCTCTACTTTAGATAACCACTGTCTCACAAAAAGCATCGTTTACAAGTGTACAGTCTCGGCTGCCAACTGTAAGTGCATATTTATCGGCTCATGCAGCACAACCTTCAAAGCTAGAGCGAGCAACCAATACCCCAGTTTTAAGTCCTAAACAAAATCCAACAGTACATCGTTATCTCAGCTTATCAATAAATTAAAGATTGATTCAACTCCTCACACTCTCAAATTATCCATAGTCACCCACGCCAAACCATACAGCAGCTATGATAACAAGTGTGATCTTTGCATAACCGAGGTCTTAGCTATTTTGAAATCCACAGATCGTCTTTATGAACGCAGCAGTATAATTTTTACCTGCAAATATCGATCACTAAATCTATTCTCAAATTACAAATAACAACAGCCCCATACCTCTTTATATTAAACCGACAATATATATTCCATTTAATTCCTTATTGTCATTTACATACTCCACTCTATATCTTTCCTTGCAAGTACATACGCCAACATACACCTCTACTACTTCATGCTGTAAACACGCTCACTACGCACGCTATCCACTCCTTAATTAGCTGCCACCATTCTTGCCCATTCTATCTTGCCTTCTTCATGCATACTTTTTTCTCTCCCTTCACCAAAAATATTTCCCCACCCTCTCCCCTCACATTACCTTTGTTTCAAATACCACTCCCCTTGCTAATTTCTGTGATTCAGCAATGTCGTAGTCTAATGACTGAAACAAGTAAAAGATAAAAGATATATAGAACTCAAAACTGGTTTTGTTATTTGCTGAATGGCCGAGTTTTAATCCAATGGGCATATTTAATTGATCGTTCACTAATACTTTACAGATTTGTGCTTCACAAAATATACTCTAATTTTATTATTTTCGCCTTTATATAAATTATCACTATTCAAAGTACAATACATTACAATTATACCATGGAATATTAAAGAAAATCTTCGGTTTTAGTTTTGTCTATGTATACAATATAAAGAAATATAACCACTAGATTATATATTGAGTTAAATGATAAAATAGATGTATAGTTATATATAGATACTATATTATAGAATTAAAAGTGATAGTTAACGGCATGTTTAATTTATCGTTCACTAATATTTCACAGATTTGTACTTCACAAAAGATACTCCAATTTTATTATGATCTATTTATAAATAATTTCTTTTCCAAAGCACAATATTTTGGAATTATGCCAAGGCATATCACATCATGTATTAGGTTTTGGATCCATATATGTATAGGGTATAAAGAATATAATCCCTAGAAGGTATATAGGTTTAAATGGGATCATAGGAGTATAGAGTTTATGCATAAACATTACATTGTAGAATTAAAGGTGATGACTAATGGTTTGAAACCGAATTATCAAATGCATTAAAATGTCTTCAACTGAGAAAGCTTAAAATATTATCAGATCTGAGTGGGAACGCTTGTGTTACATTGGTATCTCGTTCATAAGTAAGAAACTGTATTTAGAGTGAGCCCCTCTACAAACCAGCATGTGATGGAGAAAGAATTAGGAAAAACATATCTACAATCTTACCTTATTTTATACCGCTCATGATGGAGACGTTTTGATCAACATCTTGTTAATTTAAATGAGATCAAAATATGTGTGTTGATATTTAAGAGACTTTGTGACCAACTACGTCACTGTCATGAAGCTGTGATTTTCTCGTTCATTCTTCATTATAATAAGACCGCGCCTTCCGTGTTTTCAATTTGATTCTCGCGAACGTCATCAGAGAGTTTCTTTTTAAGCACAACTAACTATTGAACCAATATTCAATATCAAACATAACACAACAAAACCACAAGCAATATTTAATATAAAGTTTTGCACAATAAAACCACCAACAGCGGGAACAAAGCGAAAACATATTGAATACATTGGAAGTGTTTACATGAAAACCAAAATAAAGATGAATAACATCTAAAAATATTAAAACAATTAGGTGGATATAGGTTACCAGGTGTGTAAAACAGTCGTTAATGCTAAAGTCACAATATGTTAAGATATAGCCATTCGTATACAAAGAACAATTTTCATGGAAATCAATGCCCTCAGTAGTGAAATCCGTGCGTTATTGTGTTATACATACACACTAGTATTATGTGAGTAAGTGTTATATTGAAAAAAACAAAACCAAAAAAAAAAACACCTGTAGAACTTCATTTAGTGTCTTCATTTTTATGAATGTGTATTTGTATGTGTGTGTATATATTTGTGCATATACATATTATACAATCACATATTACGATGCATAAGAAGTGGCGCACCGTCTTTATAAATTAGTATAGAACGTGTATGTGTGTGTTTGTGTGTGTGTATTTGTACATATATAAATACACATACATTTAGTGAGAAAAAGAGAAAAAGAGGGAGAAGAATTTTTATATATATATATATATATATATATATATATATACATACATACACACACAGTATGGGGGTTAGTTCTCAGATAATCAAAACGATTAGATACGCTAGGTAAGTGCCGTAACGGATTACTGGGGCTCCAAGATTATAGCCGAGACGGTAGTTATGGATTTCCGATATAGCGGATATATAATTGTTAAACAGGACAGCAAATATTAAGGCAAGACAAACATCTCAAGTCATATACAATATCCTTATGGGAAGAAATTCAAAATCTTACAGCTGTTTCGAAAACTCTTATAAGACAGCAAATTGTCTACATGTTACTTTAGATTAAAATTCTTCACTATACTTCCCATATCATAAACCCAATCAATACCTTAAATACATCAACACAGAATCTACCCACCGTAAATCTAATTTCGAGCATAATATCATAGGTATATCCATCAGAATATCCGATCTATCCGCCAAGGAAGAAATCTTCAAAACTACTAAAACTACTATAACCAAGCTCTAGTTGCTAGTGGTTTCTCCCAGAAGATTAGACTTATACCCAACACTAGACTTAAGGAACACCTCTCGAAACTTAGCTGTGGACAAACGCGCACAAGTATTAGAAATCCATTCCCTCTTACTACGATCAGTCGATTTCGCCCACCTAGCACCCGCACGCACAACAACCGATCTACGAACACTAATAGTAACATTAGACCTCCCAACTCTCTAACACTCACTAGGATTTACACCTCTTCTAACTTGCCTAATAAAAGCAGCGGGAGATTTATTCTCTGGTATACACCCCCATTCGCTTTAAAGGGCCTTGCTAATGCTTTCTTTAGAAAAGCAGAATCCAATTTCCCATGTAATCATAAGTACCTTTCTATCTTCAACAGGTCCACTTTGAAATTATCCTATTCATCTACACCGAATATAGAATCTATAATCACCTCATGTAATAAACATGAACTTAGCTCCTACTTTCTAAATACATACCTACACAATGAAAACACTAACACCGATCACAATAACATATCTAACACCCATGGCCCGACCACTTTAAACAACTTAAACATACATAATATAATACCCACCTCTGAGGGTAATGGGTGCACACCTGAAACCGACGCAAACACTAATAGGCACACTGATACTAACAATACTAATTATAACCATTATAACCACTACAACTAATAATACCTATACTTCAACTACTAATAGGAATAGAAATAATATTAATACTAACACCAACGGCAATATTACCATTACTGAAAACCGAACTGTTATTAACATTCCTACCACTAACGCAACTATTAATAACTGCAATAGTAACACCATTAATACCACCTCCTCTACCACCGCTAAAACTAACACTACTGCTAATGATATTACTACTGCCGCTGCCGCCGCTGCTGTAATTACTACTACTACTACTCCTACTACTACTACTACTACTACTAATACTAATAATAATAATAATAATTGTAATGATAATAATAATAATAATAATAATAATAATAATAATAATAATTATAATAATAATTGTAATAATAATAATAATAATAATAATAATAATAATTGTAATAATAATAATAATAATAATAATAATAATAATAATTGTAATAATAATAATAATAATAATAATAATAATAATAATAATAATAATAATTGTAATAATAATAATAATAATAATAATATAGAAAGGATTGAGGTAACTCCTCCTGAAGATATAGAGTCAAAATTAAAAGAAGAGTGCCATTTGCTATCTTGTGAACAATATTTCGACATATGTCGAAATATTGTTCACAAGATAGCAAATGGCACTCTTCTTTTAATTTTGACTTAATAATAATAATAATAATAATGATAATAATAATAATAATAATGGTAATGATTATTACAACGGCGACGCCGATAATGATGATGACGATAATAATAATAATAATAATAATAATAATAATAATAATGGTAACGCTCGCATTGATATCGATACTAGAAACGACAGCAATAATAGCAGCAATATCACGATCGATTCACCTAATACCATCCAAGCCACTACCGGCACTACCTCATCTCTCTCTCTCTCCATTTAACCACCGTAGAACCGATAACTGCAACTGCAGATCCGGCACAGATTGCTCGTTGCAAGCCCAATGCAGAAGATTCAACGTCGTATGCCGATGCACTGTTCACAACATGGTAAATGACTCCTGTAGCTACTACATTGGTTCTAGCACCAATTTTAAACAAAGGTATTAGGCACATTTAAACTCGTTTAAATATAAAGAGAATAGCAATTCTACATCACCAGCCAGCCAGCCAGCCACATACACCAACTAATTAATAGAAAAATACAGTATAAACTGGGCCATAAAAGACTCGGGTACCCTATATCAGAGACAACACTTCAGTTATGAACTTTGCTTAAAAGAAGCTCTCAGAATTCTAACCCACAACTCACCACAATGTATTTATATACAACGAGGCCTTCACTACATGTAAGCACAAATTCTTCCGCACTTTAAAATTCTTATATTAATCTAAATGTAAGCCCCCGCCCCACGAATAGCACCCATATACAAACCCCTGTGATCATTAATACATACCCCTTCTATACCTCTATAACACTTATTTCGGATCTAGTTTTTTCATTCGCAAACGATTTCAACTCGGTGTTGAGGCAGTTATTGATGCTTATAGTAGTTTTATTGAATGAAATTATTAAATTGATGATTTAGCTTTATGTTTATAATATTTTTATAAAAATACAGTTTTTTCCTGTTATTATACAGGCGTTTATTAAAAATCTTAAATCTGTCCTCAGATACCGTCCACAATATCCATATAGATAATGCTACATGTATTCACAACGTTCCATATTTCCTTCAGTTCAGGGTTAGTGAAAAAGTGATGAACCAAATTGCTTAGGTTAAACAAGTAGAGCTCTGTAAATGACCTTGGATGGTTGACTTGCAGAAAAAGGCGAAATCATTGCAAATTCAACATGAAAGACATCGAGGACCAGGGGATTTGAAAGAAAAAAAAAACATATGACGCGTTTCGATGATATTTCTAGCAACTCTAGTGAATTCATACAGAGATATTCCAAGTCTTCATATAGGTATATCCCACAGGACACGTGTGATGTTAATTACCCGAACTTTTAGTAGATATATCCATTGATATTGTTTCAGAAACAGAAGAAACATCGGTAAATTCTTTTGTCAACAATTTTGTAATTTTGTGCCAATTACGAAAAATGCTCCGACGAACAATCTTTGTTGATAGAAACGATAAACAAATAAATAGTCCAACGAATGAGTTTAATATACAAAATAACAGAGAAAGTTCGTCAATTTTTGTAAATGTATACAAAAAAGCGAATGTCCATGTAAGTCCCATGACAAGGAATAGTTTTATGGAAATGATGAACTCCTGTTTATTATGTTCTGATAAAAATTTTGAAGAAAGTTTACTTGCCAAATAGAGCCCTCTGATGGTGAGGATAAATGCTATGATATTAAGGCATAAAATTACCATTACGGGGATTGCAAAAAACCATAGCAGACTTTTTCCGTTTGTAATCCAGCAAATACCATTTCCATAGTCTGGAGAAAGTCCATGATTTCCAGGTGTGTACTCAAATATCAGTGAAATAGTTACTATTACAAGTGGACAGATCCAAGCATACAAGGAATACAATACAAGCCTCTTGGTGCCTTTTCCTTTTCTTTGAAGTTGTATAAATCCTGAGAAAGTGTACCAAGCATCAAATGACATGACATTCATCCAGAAGAAAGTCGCTAGAAACGAATAATGCAACACCACAGCTAAAGATTTACACAGCACTGTAGATGTAGTGACTTGTGATGAGATAAGAAAGAGAAGCTCAGCAACAAACAGTGCTGACAAGACACTGATGAGTAATTTACCTGGTAAGGTACGGAGATCAGGTATACAGAGATAGACTATAATGGTGATTGCTAGGGCTGGAATAGAGATCACGAGTCCCACTAATGTGATATAGCTCTCAGCTACGGAATATTTTGATAAACCATTGATATTTGATATATCATTGGTACCATTGTTTACACAGATACTTATTATACCTTGTGAATTACGAATGAATTCTGATTGGTTCATCAAACGTTGGGTATTATTTAAGTAGAGACGACCATCGTTAGTGATGTAATACTCGGATTCATTTAAACTCGTTGTCGTACAGTTTAGTTGATGATGGTAGATAACTTGTCTGCATTTGTTAGTATTCATATCGTAGACAGCATGTTTTGGACAGGAGGGCAACTTCACAAGTGTATGTTTCTTTTCAGTGGACTTATCAGTTACTTTTATGGAATTTGTATGATAATTGAAAAGGACTGTTAAAGCTGTAGGTAAAACTTTCAAGTTATCCTTAGGATAGGATACTTTACATGGAACTTCAGAAACCCCGTTGCATGTGGCGCAACCTCGGTTTTTGTAAAACTTAAAATGTCTATATTTGGTATGTATAAAATATTCTTCCTTATCTAAATATATTAACGCCATGGGCTGAAATTCGCATGCAATTCTTTGTTCCGTGTTATTGTTACCATGAGGACAGTTCGAAATATATCGATTACAGGAATACAAATATTTCCCCAAATCTACTGAAGGCAGTTTTAGAGTTAACTGGCATCTATTCTTGACATAACTTGTAATATCTTCAAAGCTTACATTAGGCCTGAATTCACATTTATATAAAAGATTCCAAAGAATGAATTCCTCTTCATGACACAGAGCGCAATAAAGGTTCCTGTAGAGCATTTTACTTGTTTTACCAAAAGCAGGTATGTTTTGTAGTTGATCATCCGAGACAGGATTTTCGCAGTAGTTTACATACTCCATAACATCATGGTTAGGTGGACAACGATCAATTTGATAATAATACGAGCCATTAACGTCTTTACAACTATAATATGTTGATGGATAGGGTTGTTTGTGATAAAAAGTAGTCTTATTAATAATGTCAGAACAACATTCACTGTAGAGGTAGCAGTATTGGTGACACGAACAACGTTTAGGTATGCCAGGTGTGGGAGTAACAGAACACAAAGCTGGGCTACAATTGTTGAAGTATGTTGTATGTGATATAACATTTGAAAGCAGTAGAAGTAAAATTATAAACGATTGAATAAAAGTTCCCATTTTAAAAATATAATTAACAAAGTAATAATTGAGCCATCAAATCTTGGTGATATTTTGGTAATTTATTTTATTGCCGTAAATTTAATATCCTGATATGTATTTTGAAATTTTATATAAGTATTATGTTAATCATAGAACGAAATTGCTTTTCAGTTTCCAGATTTATACAATTTAGAAACATGCATCAATACAGTTAGCGACTCCCTTATTTCAGATTTCTTGTTAAGTTATTAATACGAAATCGTCACCATTTAACAATCCCCGACTATCTGCTTTAGGTTTAAGCAGGTCTTCTGATTATACTGATTGTAAATTATCAATGCTTGCACTTCGGTCACGAGACAGTCTGTATATATATCGGGAGATAGTAAGCGTGTCTGTAAAAGAAGAAATATATAATTATACATATTATTGTAAACGCAAACACCCATATATGAACACCCCCCCCCCCCCACACACATATACATATACAAACACAAATGATAGATACAGTTCTCAATTTAAATCATGGTTATTTATACTACTAATCAAAGTTCATCCCTAGTAAATATATAATATATCAATGATGTTCAGTTGTAGATTACTATTAGATATCACAATGTATTGTTAGTCTCATTCGAAAATATCCTTTTCTTATAAATTTTAAGAAATGTTATACGTATACTCCTTTTTTAGGCGTAGAGAAAAAATAGTTAATCTGTGATCACTTTCATAAACGTTACAACCTTCAGCTTTCAACATCATAAGACTTCTGTTTCACTGAGTGGACATATGCTGTAAAATTATCCTAAACCCAATAACTCATGAAATTCAACTGGATTCTTGTTAATAACTGCTTCAGTAGCATGTTGCCTGTGGCAGCACATACATATACTGCTTCTCATCTTTGTCCATTATACCGAATCTAAAACGGTATCCGCTATCCCATGTTTGCAAGGTGCGTGCAATATCATTCGCAATATTCATTTGCATGTTTCTCGTTATGTTATAATTTCCATATGTTTAAACTTCTCTATACACTGTAGTAAATCTTTCCTCTAGATAATCAACGTGTCATTTGAATGCTCGAAATAAGGAGTAGAAGGACAGCCGACAATTGATGCTAGAAATAAGAGTCGAAAAATACTCAAAATAAGCCAGAATTTCGCTGAAAGTACAACAGGCTGACGAAAATCCAGGGACGAGCAAAATTTAACTCAACATTGCAGCTGAAAGTCGCAAATAAGGATCACAGGTATACCTATATTACGTGATTTCGAACTTTGAGATGTTTTCCTTAGTTCTGATCAGTAGGTCTCATTGTTATATATATATACGTATGTATGAAATTGAATATTTGTAACTTGCTGAATAGTAGAGTTTCAATCTAATGGGCAAGTATTTAATTGCTTATTCACTAATAACTTAGAGACTGGTACTTCACAAAAGATACTCTAATGCTTTTATTTCTACCTACTATTCAAAGTACAAAATGTAGCAATTATAACATGGGATATTAGAGAAAATATTAGATTTGGACTCCGTATATGTATAAGATATAAAAAATACAACCACTAGATTATATATTGATTAAATGATAAAACAGGTGTATAGTAATTATATATAAACACTATATTATAGAATTAAAGGTAATGGTTAATGGCTTGATAACAAAATATCATATATGTTAAAATGTCTTCAACTAAGAAAGCTTAATATAGTAGCAGCGATCTTAGTCAGAACTCTTGGGAAAGATAGGTGTACAGTTGATAAATAGGAAGGTATATCTAGAGTAAGCCTCACTATAAAACAGAATCGCTGGATAGACTGTGACGGAGAAAGAATTAGGAAAAACGTAACTACGATCTTACCTTATCTCATATTACCGTCAATGGCAGGGACGTTCTGATCCTCATTTTTCTTATTAATTCTTATAAAATCATAATATTTGTATTTATACTTAAACAAAAACACTGGTGTCCAACAACTTGAATACGTAGACGTTGTGATTTCTTCGTTCTTTGTTCATTGCATTAAGACTTCGCCTTCTATGTCTTCATTTTTATTCTCGCAAACGTCAACAGAGTGTATCTGTTCAAACACGACTAATCTATTGGACCGATATTTAATATAAATTAACACACAAAAAATCGACATCACCGAGAAAACTAGAAAATTACATAGAATACAGCTTAAAACATTTGCATCAAAATCAAAAGATGAACAATTAGCAAGATATTAACATAATTAGGTGGATGTAGGTTACCAGGTGCGTAAAACAGTCGTTAATGATAAGCAAACAGAGTGTGTTACGATGCACCCATTTGTATATAATGAACTAATTTCATGAAAATCTATGCATCCAAGTGTGAAATATTGTGTTATCTATACACAATTAGTATTATATAAGTGATTAATTGAAAAAGTCTGGAGTACCCCACTTAAATTCTTCATGTATGAGTGTGCGCGCGCGTTTGTGTATGTATGTGTGCATGTGTGTATGTGTGTGTGTGCATATACACATTATTCACTCACCATTTAGTTAAAGTGCATAAGAATTGACATATTCCCTTCATAAAGTGATATATAACTTTTAATTAATTTTGTACTTCAACTGTGAATAATCTACACACACAAACACACACAAAAACACACAAAAACACACACATACAAACATACACACACACGCACACGTAAACACACAAACATACAAATATACACATTTACATTACTTGAATCAATTACAATAAGAATGTATTTTCTATTGCAGTATTCAATAGGAAATCTCTACATGGGAGTATATTTGCTCTCGCTCAATGTTGCTTATGTCCATATGCTCTCACCCACATTTGTAAACCTACTGTGTACGTCAAATATATAAACACGAACCTCTACACAAATGTCTTACTCCTAATTTCCATTTCACTCTTAACCCTTAAAGTGATTACTGCTTTTCAGTTTTCAGTCACCTTCAGAGTCAATAAGGTTGTTGTGTAGCTCCTGTCCACGAGGGTTCCCACTTTTCTTCCCCATACCAAAACCCTTATTACAGGCAGCCAATGAAGGAGCGCCTTTACTTGGTTGACAGGGGAGCTACCAACATATTAGATTTCCTTTTCTTTGTTTTTACACATTGTAATGGATTATTATTTGACTAACATGGACACAACAGCTCTACAATGCTCTCCGGTTTCGCATTTTACTACTTGCCGCTTAGCTCCCCTGGGCTCCGCCAACACCATCCCCGCAATATCACGAGTGTCATTCTGCGTCTGTACTATTGTTCTGTCTAACAAGTTGTTCACTGTTATGAACCCCATGTCCAGCAGCCGCCCCACCCTCATTGGGATATGGTCGGGAAAACCAGTCACACCTCGCCAGTTCTTGGATTCCTTCAATTGGTTCGCCGGAAAACTCGGCTATTTACATTGCATTGTTTTCAATATTGTGCATTAAATTATATTTATCTATCACTGAATGGAGTACATTTTTGTCGATCCTTCTTATAACGGAACATTAAACTATATATATATATATATATATATATATATATATATATATATATATATATATATATATATATATATATATATATATATATATATAATGTAATTTAGATTCAGTTGAATTTGGTACTTAAATAGAGGTCCCTTGTTAGGACGAATGTATTTACGCACTCAGACAATATTAGGTGATTATCAAACTCTACATGCAAATTTTCACCCAATATTCTTGCAGTGTATGCAGATAGCACAATCCAACTTAGTGAATAAATCCGCCCTTGTTTGTTCAGACATGTACTTTATATACAGATATTTTCCAGATACTTCTGAAGTGCAGATTCCAGGTTAGGTGAGTAAAATATAAATGAGTAACAGAGATGTACAAGTTTCAATTCAGTATGACCGTTTCAAGCGACTCCTTTCGAGAAGACACTCGAAATAGGTATATATATATATATATATATATATATATATATATATATATATATATATATATATATATATATATATATATATATATAGGAAAAAAGAAAGCTACATAGCTAATTAAATTTTAGCCACGGGACTACATACAAACGAATCTTGTCCACTCTCCTACCAGACAGATTGAGCTTGGAGTGCCTTGATTATAACTAACCATATTCACTCAACCTTGGCCTTCTTTTTAGGCACAAATTATACAGTCACGTGGCACTAATGCACGAACATAGTGGAAGATAAAAGGTTATAAACTTAATCATGTGTTCATTCTCTACAACCATTTGACAGGAAACATTCAGATCATTGATTGTTTGGACATGTTCAGTCAAGCGTGTCAGCCTTAACTTACGACACCAAACATTGTCACTTGACAGTAACACACGGATGAAGCAGGGAATTTACATTCCTAAGAACAGTCATGTAACCATCCTCTACCAATCAAATTCTATTCAAAACATACTAATTTCAACCATGAACTCCCTATAAAAATAGGGCAAGCTTCAAACACGAGTCAGAAGCAAAACAGCTGCGACATAAGCCACCTCTTTCTAGTGCATTTTCAACTTCTATTTTGCCTATATTTCTACCCGTGTGGAATAAGATAAATTTGTTTTTTTCTCTGTCTGTCTGTCTGTCTGTCTGTCTGTCTGTCTGTCTGTCTGTCTGTCTGTCTGTCTGTCTGTCTATCTATCTATCTATCTATCTATCTATCTATCTATCTAATCTATTTATCTATAGATTAGTGACAGGTGTTCTCTGTATAAAATACACTTCGTAGTGCTCAAGAGATTTAAACTTGAGCAGCAGAGGAGTACATGTAAGGTGAAGCAATTAGGCAAGTCGATATATATATTAAATGTTAAATACATTTAATACAAAAAAATGTACATGTGTATACATATAAAAAAAAATCCCAACTTACATAGAATGGAAATGATATTAAGAATTAAGGGTTTAATTAGGTCTTTTACAAGTCCAACAACCGCTTCTTGGGGCTTGTTCCCGTTCGTCAGACAGTTTTGGTTTAGAATGGAACAAATCATGGTTACATGCGTAAATATGCAATTACTTTGATATATACACATTTGAAAATGGCTTTGTTTCATTGGTCCTTTCAATAACCGGTATTATGACATTACAATTACGATTTAAAATCTTTTTATTATAAAAATCGAAGAAAACCTTAAATTAAAAAAATAGCTTTAGTAGAATGAAAAAACGGTGTATACCCAGGGTAAATTAATTGATGGTAAGAATTAAAATATACATAAATTAAAAAGATATGTCCGTTTAAAATAAAAACATTTACAAAGAACTAACAACATAAAAATATAAATACATTTAGTAATACACATACCAAAAAACCCTATATATGCATATATACACTAAACATACGAACGTTGGTACATGCCTACATACATATACAAACAAATACAGGCAAAACATAACTATATGCAAATGCATATAAAGGTATCCACATACATGCACATATATATATATATATATATATATATATATATATATATATACGCACGTAATACTTCTCCGTGTGTTTCAAATATACAACCTAGTTGTTACAAGTTGGAGAAAGAAATCGAAAAGAAAATCAGAGAATAAGTGAGTGGGAGAAAGAAAAAGAAGAAAAGAAGGAGGATAAAAGAAGTGATGGAAGAAAGAAAAAAAAAAAGAAAGAATTAGATAAAATAGATAGAGAAAGAGAATGAGATGATTCGGAAGTTGGCGTTCCTAAAAGGTATCTAATAAATGTTAGATACTTCGGTAAGCTTGCAAATGCATACATTAAAAAAAAACAAAAAACAAAACCCACACATGTAAAACGAAATGCATGTCTACATAAATAATACATACATGTCTATATAAATAGATACATGTCTACATAAATTGATACATATATGCAAAAGTAACACACATATAGACACGCATACAAATATACAAATAAACACACACACACACACACACACACACACACACACACATATATTTTCCATGTCTTCACATCCAGATAAATATATACCCCATAACGTATATAAGCATACAAATATATCTAAAAATTGCCTGGTGTATAAAATATTAAAATGAGGAAATTGTACAATGAATTAATATAACATAACTAAATGCAATATACATATATAAATTAAAAAATATAAAAATCTGAAAGAATAATTTAAAATTTAAATATAAAAAATGAGTAAAAGTGAGGAAAAATTTAACCCCAGCGAAATTTAAATTCAAATTTGTAAAATAGTTGAAGGCTTTCTTAAAAGTCGAATGTAAAATGTTAAATATGAGGTGAAATATGTACCAGCATTGTAATACAAAAAAGTGTCTATACATTAGGTGTAAAAGCCAATTTCAAATTCGAAAGTCAAAATTTTTCGAAAGTCGAAAATTTTTACCCATACGGAATTTTTTCATTTGACATTTAAAACTTTCTAGTGTGCCTGCAGGAGAGGATGAATAATTTTTCTCAGAGGCAAATATTACATTTCATGAAAGAACGTCATATTTTGTACATTTGAAAGATGTTTGATATACGTGAAAGGATATTGGTACCAGAGCAAAAGAAATATCAAATGCTGTTCGCATTAAGGATGTTTAAAGTCGATTGCTATTGTTGTTGTTGTTTAGCAACAGTTCAGAGAGATGAAAAGCATCCATAGCTACAAGTATTCCAGCCGTGATCATCCCGACTTCCTTTTCGGACATGGTTTATTTAAAATTCTATTTTTCGACGGTATTATACGATAAAGATTTCGTTGCTATTTCTAGCAACTGTACTGAAGTCCAGAGAGTCTCCATAGAATCTGTGATGTTAATTAGCTGAGCCTTCAGTAGATACAGCCATTGATATTGTTTTAGGAGCAGAAGAAACATCAGTAAATTCTTTTGTAGGCAATTTTGCAATTTTGTGCAAATTACTAAGAATATTGTGACGAACTGTCTTTGTTGATAGAAACGATACACAAATAAATAATCCAACGAATGAGTTTAAAATACAAAATAACAGAGAAAATTCTTCAATTCTTGTAAACGTATACAGAAATGCAAATGTCCATGTTAGACCCATGATAAAGAATAGTTTTAAGTGAATAACAAATTCATTTTTGTTATGTTTCGATAAATATTTTGAAGAAAGTGATAAGAATAAATGCTATTATATTAAGACATAAAATAATCATTACGGGGATTGCAAAGTGCCACAAAAGACTTTTTCCATTTCCAATCCAGCAGGTACCATTTCCATATTCTGGAGAAAGTCCATGATTTCCAGGTGTGTACTCAAATATCAGTGAAACAGTTACTATTACAAATGGACAGGTCCAAGCATATAAGGAATACAAGACAAGTCTCTTGGTATTTTTCCCTTTACTTCGAAGTTGTGTAAGTCCTGAGAAAGTGTTCCAGGCATCAAAAGACATGACATTCATCCAGAAGAAAGTCGCTAGAAAATAATAATGCAACATCACAGCTAAAGATTTACACAGCATTGTAGATACAGTGACTTGTGATGAGATAAGAAAGAGAAGCTCAGCTACAAACAATGCTAATAAAAGACTAATTAGTAATTTACCTGGTAAGGTACGGAGATCAGGTATACAGAGATAGACTAAAATAGTGATTGCTAGAGCTGGAATAGAGATCACTAGTCCCACTAATGTAATATAGCTCTCAGCTACGGAATATTTTGATATGCCATGTATATTTGATATATTATTGGTACCATTGTTTACACAGATACTTATTATACCTTGAGAATCACGAGTGAATTCTGATTGGTTCATCAAACGTTGGGTATTATTTAAGTAGAGACGACCATCACTAGTGATATAATACTCAGATTCATTTAATCTTGTTGTCGTACAGTTTAGCTGAGGATGGTAGATAACTTGCCGACATTCCTTAGTATTCATATCGTAGACTGCGTGTTTTGGACAGGAGGGCAACTGTACAAGTGTATGTTCCGTTCCGCTGATTTCTTCTCTTACCTTTATGGAATTTGTATGATAATTGAAAAGGATTGTTAGTGATGGAGATCTTAAATGTGGTAACATTTCCACACAGGACACTATACACGGAATTTGAGAAACCCCGTTGCATTTGGCACAACCTCTGTTTTTGTAAATCTTAATAAATGCATATTCAGCATATACACAAGAATTTTTCTCAGGTAAATATATTAAGGATATGGCCCCAGATTCACATGCAGTTCTTTCTTTCGTATTATTGTTATCTTGAGGACAATTCGAAATATATGGAATACAGGAAAACAAATATTTCTCCAAATCTTCTTAAGGAAGCTTCACAGTTGGTTTACATGTTCCCTCTTTGACATAACTGGATATATTTTCGAAGCTTATATTAAAAATGGAATAGCAGTTATATGAAAGATTCCAAAGAATGAATTCCTCTCCATGACAGAGAGCGCAATATAGGTTCCTATATAGTTTTTTACTTGTTTTACAAAAAGCAGGAATGGATTGCAGTTGATCATCTGCGTCAGGATTTTCACAGTTGTTGATATACTCCGTAACATCATGGTTAGGTGGACAACGGTCAAATTGATAATAATAAGTGTAATGAACATAAGAGTCTCCGACTTCTCTACAACTGTAATATATTGATGGATAGGGTTGTTTCTGATTAGAGGTGGTGTCATTAATCATATCAGAACAACATTCATTGTAGAGGTAGCAACCCGAGCGACACGAACAACGTTTAGCTACTCCAAGTTCGGTAGAAAAAGAACACAAAGCTGGGATACAGTTGTCGAAGTCTCGTGCATGCGATACAATTTTTGAGTAAAGTAGGAGAGGAAGAACGCACAACTGAATAAATGCTGCCATTTAAAAAGATATAATCGACAATGTAATAATCGATCTTTAAGTCGTAGTGATACTCTAAATGAATTCAAGCAAAAGACCTGATATGTATTTTCGAAATTTGACTGTTACCTGAATGATAGAAAGTAATCATCTTTCGGTTTCCACAATTGTTTCTACACGTTGGCCACATTCAGGAGTACTATTAGTAACCCTTGTATTTCAGCTCACTTGTGATGGAAACAATACGAAATTGCCAGCAATGAAATATTTTCATTTCTAACTGGAGCTCTATATTCGAAGATGATACATGTATCTGTAAAATAAAAAAGTATATAATTACACACGTTATCATAAGCACAGGCACAACTGTAGGCACCCATTCCAATTCAGTCACACAAGCAAGCACACGTATGCATTATATGCAGGTGAAGTCAGATGTGGGGAAGTGCGCCGTTGCAGCATTTTGCTACATTCACCATTTGTTGGTATATTCCCGGGACCACCCGGTTAACTAGTCGAGTTGAGCACCAGTTAGTATCCACCTCCACGAAGCACCTCCGCATCTGCAGCGGCCCTTAGCATGTGGCTGATCAACACGAGCTGTCATCCAAGCCGGGCCTTTAGTGAAGAGAACATGTTAAGCAAAGTTTAACTCAGATATTCAAGAAACATGACCACACAGACTGCGCTAGCGCTTCCGAATCATACAAGTAACATGACAGATCCCGTTTTGTTAGTAGAGTCGTTGGTTGGATACAAAATCGGACCAATGATAACACATCATCCTGTTGATCATCCTAGTATCAAAGGAGTTCAAAGCGGCTCCTCAAGGTTCCGGACAGTCCAAATGTCACAAATATAGTGAAGGACAGGAAAGACCAGAGATCCAAAGCTCATAGAATGTAATCATTAGTGATGTATTATACAAATTAATGTTCTATCCGATGATATTTATTTGTAGTTTACTTTCAAATGTCACAATCTATGATATATATATATAATTTGAAATATTCTGCATATTATAACTATTAAGAAATGTTAAACGTTTACACCTTTTTATGTAGAGAGAAAATAGTTTACGTCTGATCACTTCCTGAGACCTAACAACCTTCAAGTTTGGACTTTACTAGACATCTGTTTCCTTAAGTGGATATATGCTGTTAATATATCCTATTTCTCTTGATATCTAATTGGAGTGTTGTAAACGACTCTCTCCCTAGCGTGCTGTATTTTGTTGACCATAGATACTTCTTGTCATTTTCTATTGCACCGGATCTGTGACGATAACCGCTCCCCTGAGCTTGCAAGTTGCGTACCATCTCCGCAAAATACCTCCTCAGTTGCAGTGACCCTGTAGCTTGAGGTAGATCAACACAATCCGTGAATCTAGCAGGATCCTCAGTAAAGAGAACATAGTAAGCAGGTTCTAACTCAGCAAATCGAGAAACATGGTCAAATAGTTTGAGGTAGCTTTCCCAGAGAAGTTGAAACTGAACAAAAATTGATACCTTCTCATCCGAATATATGATGAAAGGTGATAGTGTTAAGGCCAACTGGGAAAACAAAAAATGTTTTTAAAATGCATGTAATGCATATGCACACAGCCTCTGATTGAATATATGGTATGGGACTGTTAGTAAAATGGGGCAACGTGCTTTCTGAATGTTTTGTGATGAAAACATGTCAGTAAAATGTTCTAAATGTATTTTGGAATATTAAATTTATTTGCTGTTGAGTGATGTCAAATTGAATATTTATTGTTTTGTAGCAACATCAATTATTTAGAAACGCATAGGAGCCTTCAACAAAATTGCCGTCGAAGACACCTTTTTAAAATTCAGTTTCTGTCGAACGACCTGCACGAATGATTTGTTTATAGTAATCAAATGCCCGTGTTGGACATTTATTCACTCTCTCCATCAAATCGACATTGTCTGAACAGTTGCACTGTATTTCACGTGTTAAGTGTTGAACACTGATTGCAGAGCAACTCGAGGTGAAGTGTTTTGCTCAAGAGCACTTTACTCAAGAACACCACGCACCACCCGGTATAAGCATTGAAATCACGATCGAGCGATCGTAAGTGCAACACGCTGACCACTCGGCCATGCGAGTTCACATGCATATATATATTAACGTGAAACTCTGAGTAACAGCTTTTGTTATATTTCTGCTGCTTTTAAATAAAGCATATTACTCTACCTCTGGTATTTGAGTACTCTTTTTGCCACCTTGTCTCACATTTATGTGCTTACTCTGGTGTATATATATATATATATATATATATATATATATATATATATATATATATATATATATATATATATATATATTCGTGTGTGTGTGTGTATGTGTATGTTTGCACCAAAGGACAGTTGCCAGTAAAATACACATGATATTTGACATTGCGCCAAGTGAAGAGATAAAGAATGAAATATACCATTGATGACAGACTAATGACATTGATTTCGAATCTTATTACAATGCCAGCGATTTCGGAATAGGGGGAGGTCGATTACATCGGCCCCATTGCTCTTATTTTATCGCCACTGAAAGGATGAAAGAAAAAAGTAGACTACGGGGGCAATTTGAACTCAGAACATAATAATGGTCGAAATACCGGTAAGCATTTTGCCTGGTGTGTTAACAACTCTCCTGTCAGAACAAGCAAAAATTAATAAGTGCAGCTTGATATAACATAAGCAAAATGAGATGCCGAATCATTATGTCGTTCTACACGTGTTCCTATTTTTCTTCTTCGGGCAACCTAGGATCAACAAAATCGATTCCGTGGCCAAACAAATTGGAAATTTGTCACAAACCTGCACATTAGAATGGAGGGGATGTTATTTTATATGATTTCCTTCCAGTGTTTGGCTGTTGGATGAATAAGAGCTTAGTAGCTTTACTTAAGTCCCTATGTCGGAAGGAGGCTATATAATTGACATAGCGACTTTTAAAAAATTGCTATCCTACCATCCTTATAATTTAAAGTCTAAGAAGGATAGCTTTTTAAAATCTTTTTACTGTTTATTTTTTACATTTTAGTTTTTGAGCTTACGTTTTCCGTTAATCGTTTTTCATTCTCAGCTTTTTACTTTCTACGTTTTCTATATGCTGCATTCTCAGTTGTTTTGCGTTTCTTCTATTATTCAATTTCTTTAGTTCGTTATGATATAAAGTTTGCGCTTGAAGAACAAATATGAGTGTTTCTCAACCTATGAAACTATTAGTAGCGCATAAATACATGTATTGTACCCTTTATATAAATAATATATATATTTATGCACGTTAAGCCTAACTGTTTATCTGTATTACTACCTCCATGCCATCTCACTTTAAAGTATCTTCACCTGAGAAAGCTTAAAATTCTATTAGATTTTAGTTGGAACGCTTGTGATATATTGGCATCTCGTTCATAAATAAGAAAATATATTTAGAGTAAGCCCCACTACAAAAGATTGAGAAAGAATTAGGAAAAATGGTCAATATAAAGATCCTCACCCGGGAACAAAAACAAAAATTAACCAGCCTGGGAGGTGTTAACAAATATGGGGAAAACGAACATAAAAAAATGCGCGCTGACGACCTTGGGTGGGTGGGTGTGGAGGTGACTTTCGGAAAATTCACAAGATCCGATTTTTACGTCATAACTTCCGGTAAAATGGATATATATTGATTTTTTTTTACAGAATCCCATGTTTTTGGTTATGGAGGATCCGATTCTGAAAAAAATATTTTTTTCAAAAAATCGCATTTTCAAAATTTCAATTACCCACTTCCTTATTTTTCAGTTCTCCCAGAAATTTTTTTTTTTGCGAAATACGTAGAAAAATACGAAGATTACAATTCTGAAAACAAAACTGGTTTGTAAAATTTCAATTTAAAAAAAAAAAAAATATATATGTGGTAAGTAGCTTGCTTACGAACCACATGGTTCCGGGTTCAGTCCCACTGCGTGGCACCTTAGGCAAGTATTTTCTACTATAGCCTCAGGCCGACCAAAGCCTTGTAAGTGGATTTGGTAGATAGAAACTGAAAGAAGCCCGTCGTATATGTATATATATATATATATATATATATATATGTATGTGTGTGTGTGTATGTTTGTGTGTCTGCGTTTGTCCCCCCGCCAACATCGCTTGACAACCGATGCTGGTGTGTTTACGTCCCCGTAACTTAGCGGTTCGGCTAAAGAGACCGATAGAATAAGTACTAGGTTTACAAAGAATAAGTCCTGGGGTCGATTAGCTCGACTAAAAGGCGATGCTCCAGCATGGCCACAGTCAAATGACTGAAACAAGTAAAAGAGTAAAGAGTATATATATAACCCCAGGCCTTCAAGCAGGCTATCCACATGCTAGAAATAACAGCCAAATCTCATAAAACTGCTATAGCATAATGCAATCAATCTACTCACCTTTCTGCAAAGATTCTTTTCAGAGTAATTTCCCGCAGTAATATGGCAAAGTATTCATGTGAAATTAAAGTGGTCTTTTTTTTCAAACTTTCTTTTTTAAACTTTTTAAAAAACTTTTTCGAATTTTTTTCTCCCATCAATCTACGTGGGGAAATTAAAAATATGGAAAAAATAAACACAAATTCAAATTTTAATTTCAAATATTTAATGAAAAACTCCGCTGTCTAAATATGAAAATGAACGGTTGTTTTCTTTTTTTGAAAAATTGAAATTTTCCAAACCAGTTTTTTTCAGAATCGTAATCTTCGTATTTTTCTACGTATTTCGGAAAAAAAAAAAAAAAAAAAATTCCGGGAAAAGTGAAATTTTGAAAATGCGATTTTTTGAAAATTTTTTTTTGAGAATCCGATCCTCCATAAACAAAAACATGAGATTCCGTGAAAAATATCAATATATATATATATATATATATATATATATATATATATATATATATATATATATATATATCCATTTTGCTAGAAGTTATGACGGAAAAATCGGATTTTGTGAATTTTCCGAAAGTTCCCCCCCCCCAGGGTCGTTAGCACGCATTTTTTTTTAAATATTCGTTTTCCACATACTTGTTAACACTCCACAGACTGGTTAATTTTGTTTTTGTTCCCGGGTGAGGATCTTTATACTGACCGGGAAAGTATATCTACGGACTTACCGTATTTTATATTATCTTCAATGATAGCGACATTCTAATCATCGTTCTTATTAATTCATATAAGATCAAAAATATGTGTATTTATACTTAAAAGACATTGTGACCAACTAAATCAATGTCATGAAGCTGTGATTTTCTCGTTCGTTGTTCATTATAATAAGACCGCACCTTCCATGTTTTCAATTTCATTTTCGCTAAAGTCATCAGAGGGTTTCTGCTTAAACAAAACTAATTGCTGGATCAATAATTAATATAAAATATTTCATAACAAAACCACTTTCAATAGACAATTAATATTTTATACAATAAAACGAACAACAACGAGAACAAAAGAAAAGCATATTGAAAACAACAAGAAACATTTATATTAAAAACAAAATCAAAATGTTAAAACAAGTAGAGGCAGGTCATCATGTGCGAAAAACAGCCGTTAATGCTAAAGGAAAAATATGTTAAGATATATCCATTTGTATACAAAGAAAATTTTTAATGGAAATCAATGCATTCAATTCCGAAGTCCGTGTATTATTCTGTTATAATATACGAAACAGTATTATATAAGTAAATGCTATATAGTAAAAACACATGTAACACTCCATTTAAATTCTTCATATTTATGAGCGCATGTGTGTGTGCGCGCGTGTGTATGTGTGTGTGTGTGTGTGTGTGTGTGTGTGTATGTGTGTGTGTGTGTGTGTGTGTGTGTGCATATACACATGATACGTTCACTTATATTACTATGCATAGGAACTGATACGCTCCCTTCCTAAAATTGTATGGAACACTTTCATACAACTATGAAGTTGTTTTGTTCTTAAAATATAATGTACATATTATGAACAGAAACGCGCGCGCGCGCGCGGACACACACACACACACGCACACACACACACACACACACGTAGCGGCCAAAAGGGTCAGGAAGAACAAGTGTATCGAAATAGTTACTATAGAAGATTAACAACACGTTGAGACTAGATATTTTATACATATTTAGATATATCTAATATCCTTCTTTCGTGAAAATTTCAAGGAAATGGAGTAAATATTTCGTAAGTTATGAGGAAATAAACAAACAATCTTCCAAATTGCAGCGGCCAAAAGTTAAGGGTCACTTAGGAAAAAGGAACTACTCACCGAGGTATTTGTTGTTTAGAAGACTGTTAATGGACTAACAGTTACTTCTTGTGTTATTACATTATTGGAATATTCAACTGTCAACATGGCGGCTTGTGAGAGATGACCAGTGTCCTGTGATGAAAAACAAAGGATTGTGCGCTTTCACCAAGAGGGCAAGTCAAATTCTGTGATAGCAACTACTGTAGGAAGGTCTAGAAGTGTTGTGCAACGAATTGTAGCTAGTTTTAACTCATCAGGATCGACAGATGCTAAATCCCAAACCGGTAGACCTCGTAAATCTTCACCAAGACAGGGTCGTATTATGGTTAGAATGTCACTGAAGGATAGGTTTTAAGGGTGCTGCTGAGATATTCCGAGAGTTTAGCTCTACTTCCGATGTCAACGTATCGCGCAAAACAGTTTCTCAGAGGTTACGAGGTTTTGGATTGCTTGCTCGGGCACCATTTGTTATTGGAGCAGGAGTTGATATAATGTACCATACATCAAAACCACTATCACCGAGAATAATACAGAACATAGAATAGAACGAAAGCATTTACAACAAAAACAAATGAATAAGAATAAGACGTGTAAATATATTAATACCATTAAGTGCATATAAGCTATCATGGGATACAGAAGGAAGCATTAATGGATTAGTATGATTATGAGAACATAAAAACATAGAGCAAATTGTATACTTTAATTTACTCTAGTGGATAAACAATGCACTCTTTATTTTCCGTTGAATACTATGATCTTTATGCTCAACAATATTATACAAGTGATATATCGAAAGAAAAAAAAAACCGCAAAAAAATTTTCTATTGTAACATGGTAAAGGACATATTTTCTACTGCAGAATTCTACTTAAGTACTCAATAGCAATAGGTACACACACACACACACACACACACACACACACACACACACACACACACACACACACACACACACACACACAAAACACACACACACACACACACGCACGCACGCACGCACGCACGCACGCTCACACACACACACACACACACACACACACACACACACACACACACACACACACACACGCACACACACACAAGCATGGCTGTGTGGTTAAGAAGCTCACTTTCTAACTATACCGTTTTGGGTTCAGTTCCATTGCGCGGCACCTTGTGCATGTGCCCCCTGCTATACTCCTTGGCTGACCAATGCATGAGTGAACTTGGTAGACGGAAACTGTGGAAGCATGTCATGTGCATATATATATATATATATATATATATATATATATATATAGATATATATATATCTAAAAGTGCGTGTGTGTGCATGCGTGCATGCGTACGCGTGCCTTTGTGTTTGACCCCGAAATCTAGCGGTTCAGCAAAAAAGTTAATTTATTCTATGACAAAACAACAACAATTAGCATTTTCACGTTCGAATCTGCCGGAACACATGAAGAATAAATACGCAAGTCATAGTTTTTATCCTCTTGTTGATGTTAGTGACACACACACATGCGCGCGCGCGTGTGTGTGTGTGTGTGTGTGTGTGTGTGCATGCTTGTAAATTATCGCTTAAGCACAAAAGTATATAATAACTATATAGGCGTTCAGTACAACTTTCCTCCAGAAAGTTGTATATATATATATATATATATATATATATATATATATATATATATATATATATATATATATATATATATATATATAAATATATATCAGACTGACTAAAAAGAAAACAACGTGCTGAAACATGAGATTCAACAAAATATATATCAATAATGCAGAAATTTTATTCATCAATGTAAGTACCATTACAATCAACGAATTTTTACCAACGAGTTACAAGTTTGTTTATTCCGGTAACATCTGGAGTTCTGGAGCTGATTAACGTTTTGAACGTACTTTCAGCATAGGTTTGATTTTTGAACTCTTCTCGCAGGAGACTATCAAGGAGCTTGAAAAAGTAGTATTCGGTAGCAGAAAGGTCTGGGGAATAAGCTGGGTCGAGCATCATTATTGAGACATGTGACCGAGCATGGTCATGAAGAATGATTGACCCTCTTCTGTTGACCAGTCTGGGACGGAGAATTAGCAGTTTTTCGTTCATTTTGGCAACTTCATGGCGATATATTTCTGGGGTAATGGTTTTTCTGGGTTTTAAGAAATTATAGTGGTTGAATCCAGTAGTACAGCACCAAACAGTCACCATAACCTTCTTTTTGAAGAGCTCGGGTTTAGGGAAGGTTTTCAGTGCTTTAGTTTGGTCCAACCAATGCGGAGAATGTTTCTATTATTGTACAGAATACACTTGTCATCGCAAGTTACAATACGGTCGAGAAATGGATCGGTCTGGTTACGGAGAAGAAGCGACGAGCAAATTTCATATCAGAGGCCACCAGAGGTCGACGTTTCCTGGCTTGTAGCCGCTATCATTTTAGGCTTGGAGGAGAAGATAACAATCCTCCAAGCAACGAAAGTCAACCAACAAAATTGGCTGGGGCAAGGTTTAGAAATACTAATCCAAGCTGCCCCTGAAGACCTTAAGAAGATTGCCGTCACCATATTGGTGGGAGAGGAAACACAGTTGAGAGTTATGATGGAAGGCAGAAAGATGCGTTGTTTTAAATGTGGCCTGAAAGGACATATAAAAGCAGAGTGTCCTCTACCTAAAACTCCAGAGCCCCCACCAGTCGTGAAAGCAGCCGCGCCCCCACCGTCCACGACACCTACGAAGTTATGAAGAGCACAGAAGAAAATACTTTAATGAAAAGAAAAGAAGCCCAGGAGAAATCGTCAGACAGTGAGTGAACGATAGTGTCTAAGAAAAAAGAAAGTCTCCCTATCCTGCCCCCACAGACACTAGTCCCCTTCCTATCCCCATAGACACTGATCCCCACCCTGTCCCCATAGACACCAACCCCTCCTACCATCCCAGACACTAATCCCATCCCTTCCCCCACAGAAAAATTCACAAAGGCAAGCACACATGATACCCAAACTCCCCAACCCCTTCCCACAAAACAGGTCTTATTATGGCATATAACACCAGAAATACAAAGCGTAAAAGAGAAGTATATCATATCAGCTGTCCAAAAAAGGATGTCCCAAAAAACGTTAAATTTATCTTCATCAGTCGAGAACAGCATCATAAACTAAAAATATCATTCCCGGAATACGTAGGTACTCTGAGGAAAAAGATCACCCAATCACTCTACCACCAATTCATTGAGGTGGCTTCACAGCCCACAGACAAAGAGGAGGGTTCAACTCTCCTCCATTAAGGGAAGATTTTTTTGTCCTCTCTTAATGTAGGATGTGTAAGTGTACGGGGACTGGTGTCGATTAGAAGCAAGGATGCCTCCTTAATGATCTGAGGTCGCATAGGTTGGAAATAGATGTCACTACAGAAACCAGATTGAGTGGAATGCGAGATTTTTCACCCCTCTTCAATGGCTACAAGAAATTTATTTCTCTATGCCAACCTGGCGGGAGAGGCGTCGCGGTTCTACTCGGCAAAAATCTGTCGATAGAGATAAGAACAATCTTTGTTGACCCAGAGGGCAGGTTGGTCGTCCTTGACACAGCAGTGGTAAGACCTTCAGACTGGTGGCTGTCTATGCTCCTTGTGGAGCTAGGCAGTCTGACTATTTCAGAAGTCTAGAGAATTCTCTAGGAACGTTGCACACTATAGTGGTGGTAGGAAACTTTAACACAATTTGCAATGCACGCGTAGATTGTGTTGGCTCGAATCCCAATAGGAGGGGAAACCCTTGCCTCAGCGATCTGCTCAGTTGTTTTTAGCTGGTAGATCGATACAGACTTGAATTCCCGGACGCTCCATTGTGGACATGGTCTAATAGCGATGGGTCTTCTAGATCTTACTTAGATAGGATTATAGTTAGGATTAAAGACAAAGAATTAATCAGGCGTCCACGATCCCACTACGTCAGCTACAGTGATCACAAGTTTGTGACCTGTAGACTTGATTTAGATAGGTTATGTAGACAGCGTCCCGGCTACAGGAAACTTAACAAGCCACTTTTGGCTTGTGAGGAGTACAGGAGCCGGATTAGGCAGTTAGTAATGAGGACATTAACCAGATCCATTATTAACAACAAATGGTTGTATGCCCTCAAAAAAGCCATCAAGTTTAGCCCGGTCTTCCGTCCGTGGATTATTGCTTTATATAGCAACATCAATTCGATCGTTCGGGTGAACGGTTTATATTTGAAACCGTTCTGCATCAAGCGTTCGGTGCGTTAAGGATGTCCCCTCTTCCTCCTTCTGTATGCGTTGGCTCTGGAGCCTTTACTGCGTTATCTAGTTTGTGGGAGGTCGGTTACGGCGTATGCAGACGACGTCGCCATCATCGTGAAACACCTACAGAGAGTAAGCGAGGCTATTAAGTATTACGAAGCGGCGACAGGAGCAAAAATTAACCGGGATAAGTCATTCGGCTTGCATCTAGGCACCTGGAGGGGTAAGTCGATGCCGCCCAACAGTGTCGTGGGACGTTGGACGGACGGTCCGGTTAAAATGCTAGACCTCCAGATGGAGAAGTGGAGTGAGGTTATGAGCAGGGGGACTCATCTAATCCAGACCTGGTTTGAACGGTGGTTATCCCTAAAATGGAGTGGGGACGTCGCAGATGTGTTTATCGCATCGGGGATCATTTACCGCCTAACCGTCGTGCCTTGCCCCTATTCGCGGCTAAACAAGTTGGAACGATTGCTCTTCCGCTTTTTGTGGAAGGGAAAAGGACCTCTTGTAAGGCGCTCTATTTGCTCCCAACAACCGTCAAAGGGTGGGATAGGGATGCCGTGGCTAATGATGCACAGGCATGCACTGAGGCTGAGGCATCTTTAACTCTACCTGGACGGTGAACGGGTGTGGTCTCCGATTCTCTATAAAAATGTCAAGCACTGAAGACAGTGGGAGAAACACCGTCACCCCAGGCTAAAGATGGTCTTCATCCACGTAAGGTATTGTTATCTGTTTGGTGGGATATGAAAGGTTTAGCCAAACGATAACAATGGAGACCTACTGCGACCAGCTTGAGCGGCTTAAGTCAGCGCTAGAAGAAAAACGACCATCATTGAGTTCAAGACGAAAGGTATTCTTCCATCAGGATAATGATCGGCCACATACAGCGAGGATGACATTGGAAAGGCTGGAACAGTTTGAATGGGAAACGATGCCCCACCTACCATATTCACCGGACATTGCTCCATCTGATTATCATTTATTCCGCAGTATTCAAAATCATTTGAACGAAAAATATACGAATTCCTGACAATCCTGGAGGAATATTTTTCATCACGGACAAGTGAATTTTGGAAGAGGGACATCGCAAGTCTACCAGATAGATGGAAGAGCGTTGTAGAAAATGAAGGTGAGTATATTTTAGATTAAAAAAAAACAAACTTTTTTTATCTTAAGTTTGAAAAATAAAAGTATTAAAAAAAACCTACTATTTATGGGATGACTATATATATGGGATGACCCTTTTTTTCTTACTGTCTTAGCAGTGGAGAAAAGGAGGAAGAGATAGCGGCGGGGAATTGAGAGCCTCTGAGTAATTTAAAATTAACATTATACATTTTCTCTTTTCTTTACTTTTAAGAGTGGAGGAGAGACGAATAGGGAGACGAATAGGGAGAGTGATTGAGTGACAGAAAGAGAGAAAATCTCTTACGTATTCAGGATTTCATTTGGGAGTCTTTGAAGGACCTCGTTTTATTTCTCGCATTTATCACTATTATTTTTTTCTCCAGTACTTATTCGCCTTGTTTGATAGTTCTTCCTGTAGACTAGATTACCGTTTTCTCTACAATCTACATACAAATCCCTCTGTGTTTTTCTCAGGTGCGAATGTGGGTGATCTAGTCGTATTTCCATTCTACTTATCATGTCAGGATGACTTAGGCTCAATTTCCAATATATTTCATCATCTTCCCATGTCACCTTACCATCAGTTTTGCGTGTAGCATTCAGAATTCGATCATCGTTTAACGCACACATAGGAAATTTAACGCAAACACAGGAAAATTGTTACTGCCACCAACGGTGCATCCAGAGTAAGAGACGGAGAGAATGAGAGTTTGGTACAAAATAGAAGGGAGGGAGAAATTTGTCTTCATAGGAGAGAACAGCTCAAGGCTTATAATCTCTTTTTTTTTACTTTATTATTATTATGTGAGGTGTTTTTCTTATGAGTGAGAGATGAAATAATATTTCCATATAATTAATTTTGTTTCTCATTTTGGATGTCCTACTATCTGCATATAACTTTATTTGGCTTATTGGAGCTTAGCAATGCAACGAAACTTGGGATCATGAAACTAGTTGGTCTATGTTCACTTAAGACATTTAGAAATTATATATAAGTGGTTTTCTTTTCTTCTTTTTTTTCTTTACTCTCTTAGAAGTGGAGAAGAGGAGGAAGAGATAGGGGCAGAGCAATGAAAGCCTCTGAGTCATTTAAAATTAAAAGTAACATTATACACAAGATATTTTCTGTTTTCTTTACTTTTAACTGTGAAGGAGAGATGAAAAGAGAAATAGATTGAATGACAAAGAAAAAAATCTCTTACGTGTTTGGGATTTCGCTCTGGAAGTCTTTGAAAGATCTTGTTTTATTTTTTCCATTTATTGTTATTATTATTTTCTTTCTTCAGTGTTAAGACCTGGTGGCCATAACCAACAATAATGGGGTAAACCCAAAACAACAACACACCATGAAGTTTTTTTTAAATATTATTAACAATTAAGAGTCAGCATACACAAACAACCTACATACAAAACAAATATATAAGGAATAAATAAATTAATGCTACACTAGACGTGCAGTCAAAATATTTACAAAAGTTAAAATATATACAGTTTAGAAATTTGGATTCAGAAATTTGGTTTCATAAATTTGGTTTCATAAACTTGATTTCAAAAATTTGGATTCGTAATTTGGTTTCATTGGATCCATAAATTTGGATTCATAAATTTGGTTTCATAAAGTTGGTTTCACAAATTTGGTTTCATAAATTTGGTTTCAAAAATATGGTTTCATAAATCTGGATTCCGAAATTTTGTTTCATAAATTTTGTTTTCGAAATTTGGATTCTGAAATTTGAACCTAAACATAAATAAATTTAATGTCAAAGCAACCATTTAAACTAAAAGTTCATGACACAAAACGGCTGCCAGGCTACATCAATAATTATAGTTAAAAAATAAATAGTCAAACAAATAATCTAGCTTGCTTTAAATTCACACAAACTGCTTCATACAAGCATGCTGAGTAAACATTAACAAAATTTACAGTTTAGTTGTCTAATACAAAAAAATTGGCTACATGAAAATTTAAATTCATATACCTTCCAGCTATTGATACAAATATTTTAACATACTCATAAAACAGGAATAATTTTAAAGAAAACCTTAATATCCTGACATCAGTACTTCTTTGCCTTGTTTGATAGTTCTTCATGTAGACTCGATTACCGTTTTCTCTACAAACTATATACAAGCCCCTCTGTGCTTTTCTCGAGTGCGAATGTGGGAGCTCTGGTTGTATTTCCATGCTACTTATGACGTTGGGGTGACTTAGGACCCTATATATATATATATATATATATATATATATATATATATATGACGGGCTTCTTTCAGTTTCAGTTTCTGTTAACCAAATCCAATCACAGGGTTTTTGTCGGCCCGATGCTATAGCAGAAGACACCTGCCGAAGGTGCCATGTGACTATTTGGTTGAGAAGCAAATTCTTACCACATGGACATACCTGCGTCTCTCCCTCTCTTTCACTTGCTTACTCACGCTCTCTCTCTCTCTCTTTATATATATATATATATATATATATATATATATATATATACACAATTGCAGCGTGGAAGGTGTTTATATGCCATTTAAAATAACACACAAAGACCGTTAGATTCACTTCAACATTTAAATTTAATTTCTCAAAATATTTTCGTCGCTTTGAGACCGCGACCTGTTCACTGACAAAATTCTGTGCTGCATCTCAGCACAGAATTTTGTCAGTCACTATTTACAGATGCTTATTTTTATTATATTTTCCGTCGCAAAAAATCGTTGCAAAAAAAATCACGTAAAAAAAAATCACCGAAAGCAATTGAAGTTATGAAAACTTTGGAATCCAAAATTTCAGGATTGCGGGTCCTGATTCGGCCTTGAATGCTTTTAATTTACTCACGGAGTGGGCTTGATTCCAAAATGATATGATATGTTGGGCTACGGCGACTAGGAATAAAATTGAAAAAGTGCGACACACTGACATTCGCATTTATTATATATATATATATATATATAAATAAATATATAAAACACGCGTATTCACGCACACACACACACACACACACACACACACACACACACACACACACACACACACACACACACACACACACACACAATATATATATGGTCATTCCTCTTTTTACACGGCTCTCGTTTCGCATGGTTTCACTTTTTCTTAGTCAATTTTACATCTGAAGACTAATATTTCGTCATTTCCATTTCGTTTTATTTTTTCTTTACCTCCTGTTTATTTTAATCTTAAGTCTTCGCCAGTGAGCGAAACCACACTCTTAACCATCGCTTAGAATTATGTTTTCATATTTCGTTAAATATTTTATGGCTGTGTGGTAAGAACATGGATAAGACAATGCAGTGCCAATTAGAAAGATATGAGCATTTTCGATACCTGCTTCTCTTAGCTTTTAACTCAGGTTCCAAAACTGCTAAAGCGTCTTGGAACATTTGTACGGTGTTCGGAGAAGGAATCTTTACTGAAAGAGCTGCACAAAAACTGTTTTCCCGCTTCGACTTCACAGACTCTCTGCGATCCGATCAACCCGTTCAGTTCAATGAAGATCGATTGAATGGGCTCACGCACAAAGACCAGCACCAATCCTCTAGGGAATTGGAATAGCAGATAAGGTGCTTTCATGATACTTTGCCCGTGGCTTTCAATCGATGTGTAAGATCTAAAATCTTGGTGCATGTGTACCACACTCTCTAAACGAAAGCGACAAGCTCCAGTACTCTTCTTTCGCCGCCAGTTTGCTCGATGGTCAGACAGCTCGTGGACAAAAGCAAAAATTTCTTTACGATATCGTCTATTTGAATCGACCCGACTGGTGACACGGTGTGCTTCTTCAACATGTCAACGTTCCTTTCCACTAGGTAATTAATTTGACAAATGCTTTACCAGAGCTCGGTTGAGAAATACTATCGCATCTACCGCATTCACCTAACACAACGCCCTCACATTATCATCTACCTCAATCGCTTTCTAACAGTTCGCGAGGCGATAGGGAACTGAAAACGTGGCTCGATGAATTCTTCGAATCAAGACCCGGTGATTTCTACTGTTAAGGCTATTAATAAGCTAGTTGCACGTTGGCTAGAGATCGTAAACAAAGAAAGAGGATATATTGTTAAAAACGTTGATGAAAAATAAGGATTAAAATAAAATAAAAAAGAAGAAACGAAAGAATTTACCTGACGACACGATATATTAAATCAATTTTAATATAAACGAAGGAAATATAAGAACAAATAAAAGAAGCAAGGAAAATATCAGTCGGTATAAGACATCGTACTTATATAGTAACATTATGGGTACAACTGACAAAAGCAATTAATATGAAGAGAAGGATCACTCTGCATTAAAGCCTGCATAGCAAAAGTCTGCGGACTCCAGAAAATATGGAAGTCAGAGTTGTCTGCAGTTAGCAAGATAATGTTTTACAATGCACAATGCTTTTGTTCTTTCAGTGCTAGCACCATCATTTGAGATGTTGCACTGGACGCTTCACGGGGTCCGCAGATTAAAAATAGAAAAATACTAACCATCACTGGTAATATCCACATTAACGGTCACACCGATAGGTCAATGGAAGAGGAAGAGATGGTGGTAGAGGTATAAGGCCAGTTCAAACGGCCTTTGAATGTCGCATTGTATCGCTCAGACAACACCTGCTGAACAGAAATGAGTACATTACATGCATTCTCAAAAAGAAAATGTAATGCAAGGGGACATACCGCGTGAGCTAGAAGTTAACAACAGCATCGATCTGTGAAGATACCTTCCTGGGCCTGTGAAGATACCTTCCTGGACCTGTGAAAACACCTTACCATTCATTTAGAAGGATATGGCAGCGCTGTCCATGAAGCGGAAATAACTACAAATTATCTGATAAACAAACGGGAAAAAGATCCATCAAACTTCCATGTGATAGAAAATGCCAGTGGTGCTATACCAGTATGGAAGATATCACCTGCATTACCAGCAACTACGCCAAAATGTCTGCGTGATACTAGCTGCTCATAAGACATAATATAGTTGCAAAAACTATCTACAGTGCTATACACAGGAAGGATTGTTCTGGCGGATACATCAAAGGCATGTTAGAACCACAATGCACTCACTCCTTCTCAAACGAAGAATATTGCAATAAAAGCAGCAATCCGGAGCAAACACAATTTACCTGATATTGTTCTGTGGGACAGGAAGAGAAGCCATGAACAGTTGTAGAGGTCAGCTATTCAGCAGATATAAATGTACCATCAAAAGTTCAGGAAAAAGATTAATGCAAGACTAACAGCTCTCGTACATTAACTATAAAATTTCATTTCTACCTATCATCATATGTACATTAGGCTCTGTATATAAAGATTTACGGGATTCTCCAAATCCAGTTTATTAGTGAGAGAGTGAAGATTTGTCAGACATTTTATATATATATTTACATATGTGTATACACGCACGCACGCACGCATGCACGCACGCACGCACGCACGCACGCACGCACGCACGCACGCACGCACGCACGCACACACACACACACACACACACACACACACACACACACACAAGATAGATATATCCATATTGATAAATATGTAATTAAATAGGTAATTAGATATGTAATTAAAAGGCTTGTTTTAATTAATGTGGGGTCAATTATTAATTAATGAACGTCTCTTGATATGTTTCGCATGACAAAAACTGACGAGCAACAAGGTTTTACAGGAAGATGTGTGATCTCTGGAGGATTAACATGGACATCAAAACTTAAATATATGAACAAAAGTATTTGACTGGTTCTTGTAAGAAATATACACTCGCTCGTTGCAGATTTAAGATAGGTTTGGCATACATGTAAGAGTAAAAGAAAAATCACCAAACCCACTTCGTGCTAACAATTATTGGTATTGGTTGACTGTTGTTAAACCGCTCACAGATCGCCGAGATCGAAATCTACGATCAAAGACATTCCGATAGAAATCAACCGGTCTCACATTCAAACATAGTATATTTTAGATTACGTTATATACGTTACATAGTATATTTTAGATTACGTTTCATCTTCCAGGGTAACAGAACATTGAATGAAAATTGTCAGTCTGCTATTCTATCAGGACAAGCGATTATGTAGAAGTTAAAAGCGATTATATAGAGAATAGAAGCCAACATCACGTTGACTTCATTAATAATGACTTCGCTCCGTAGAAAACTTGTCGGAGGACATAATTAATCAGACGCTTTTGTTGATATATCCATTGATTGTTCAGTGGAAGAAACAATAGGCTCTTTTGTGGAGAATTTTGTAATTTTATGCAAATTCCGAAGAATACTGCGACGAACAGTCTTTGTTGATAGAAATGATATACAGATAAATAATCCAACGAATGAGTTCAAAATACAAAATAACAGAGAAAATTCTTCAATACTTGTAAACGTATATAGAAACGCAGATATCCATGTAAGTCCCATGATAAAGAATAGTTTTATGCAAGCAATGAATTCGTCTTTATTATGTTTTGACAAATATTTCGAAGAAAGTTTACCAGTCAAATAGATTCCTCTAGCAGTGAGGATAAATGCAATGAAATTAAGGCATAATATAATTAGTACGGGTATTGCAAAGAGCCACTGCAGACTTTTTCTGTTTGTAATCCAGCAAGTACCATTTCCATATCCTGGAGAAAGTTCATGTCTTCTTGGTATGTACTCAAATATCAGTGATACTGTTACTAATACAAGTGGACAGACCCAAGCGTACAAGGAATACAAGACAAGTCTCTTAGTACCTTTCCCTATATTTCGAATTTGTGTAAGTCCTGAGAAAGTGTACCAGGTATCACATGATATGATATTCATCCAGAAGAAAGTCGCAAGAAAGGAATAATGCATGACAACTGCTGAAGATATACACAGCACTGTAGATGGTGTTATTTGAAATGAAATAAGAAAGAGTAGCTCAGCTACAAGCAATGCTGATAAAAGACTAATGAGTAATTTACCTGGTAAGGTACGAAGATCAGGTATACAAAGGTAGGCTATGATAGTGATTGCTAAAGCCGGAATAGAGATAATTAATCCCACATATGTGATATAATGTTCAGCAGTAGAATACTTTGGCATGAAAGTGGTATTATTCTTTACACAGATACTTATTATACCTTGAGAATCACGAGTGTATTCTGATTGGTTCAGTAAACGTTGGGTATTATTTAAGTAGAGACGACCATCACTTGTGATGTAATACTCAGATTCATTTAATGTGGTTGTCGTACAATTTAGTTGAGGATGGTAGATAACTTGTCGACATTGATTGGTATTCATATCATACAGAGCATGTGTCAGACAGGAGGGTAACTGCACAACAGAAACTTCCTTAAGCTGGTTGTCTGTCACTACCAGTGAACTGCTATGGTAGTTAAAAAGTATAGTTAAAGACATTTTCCGTGATTTAACCCTTCGTTCTGGTACATGCTTGCAATGATTTTTGATTTTGTCTTTTTTTATCCCATTGCAAGTAGCACAATAAACGTTCCTGAATATATTAACTCGATCTGTTACTAATGCCATGGGTTTAGACTCACATTTAAATCTTTGTTTTCTATTAAGGTTATCCTGAGGACAATCCGAAATGTATGAAACACAGGAATACAAATATTTCTTCAAATCTTCTGAAGGAAGCTCCACAGTTGGCCTACATTTTCCCTCTTTGACATAACTGGATATATTTTCGAAGCTCATGTTAGAGATGAAAGAGCATTTATATAAAAGATTCCAAAGAATGAATTCTTCTCCATGACAGAGAGCGCAATATAAGTTCCTGTAGAGTTTTTTACTTGTTTTACCAAAAGCAGGAATGGACTGCATTTGATCATCTGAGTCAGGGTTTTCACAGTTGTTTACATACTCTGTAACATCATG
Organism: Octopus bimaculoides; assembly: GCF_046866305.1. Taxonomy (NCBI): domain Eukaryota; kingdom Metazoa; phylum Mollusca; class Cephalopoda; order Octopoda; family Octopodidae; genus Octopus; species Octopus bimaculoides. The sequence continues at coordinate 76,393,388 of NC_142936.1, read as the reverse complement.
GTTAGGTGGACAACGGTCAAATTGATAATAATAAGAGAGATCAACCTTTCTACAACTGTAATATATTGAAGGATAGGGTTGTTTGTGGTCAGAAGCGGTCTTATTAATCCTATTAGAACAGCATTCACTGTAGAGGTAGCAGTCCGGACGACACGAACAACGATAAATGTTTTTACTGGTATTTTCAACGCATAAAGCTGGGGGACATCTCCAACGCGATCGTTTATTGTAAACTTTCGTTTGAGATACCAAATATGGAAGCGAAAATATGACTATGAAAAATGGAAGAAAATTTCCCATTTTATAATGTATTAATACAGGCCCAATATAAACGAAAATTTAAAATGATATTTTCACCAGTTTTTTTGTTCCTTGATTTTTTCTTGCATGAACTAAAGAATATGAACGTTTGTGAAGTTAGAACGAAGACACTGATATCAAATCCTGAACGTAAGGCACTCGTTATTGATTACATTGTTGCACTTGTATATTTTAACCTTTGTGGACGTGTCTGCAAAAAAAAAAAGAAGAAAAAGGAAATAACATTAAATGGTATAATGAATGTGCGCACATATATGCAAACTATAAAATTCATGCATTTTGTATCGTAACATTTGTCATTTTATATAGAAAATACTTGCGACTGTGATTGTGGTCTTTAAATTTATACAATCTGCTTGGCAGCAACTGTTTATAACGAATGTACTGGTAAGTACTTCTCTTACAAAATATTATACCCAACGCTATTTTATGTTCCACTCCTATTATCGAAGAGACAAAAAAACTTTTATTGCAGGCAAAAAGGGCGTTATACCTGGATTACGAAGTTAAATGAAAACGCATTAAGATATTTTAAAATGTACACTCTCAGAATTTCCTAATAATGTTTTCATACCAATATCAAATACTTTTTTAGATGGAGAAATTATTGCAGAGAATATATGGAATAGCGTTACAACTACGACAGTTGTTGCTTAGTGACAACTAACTGCTAAAAATGATAAAGACGACGATGACGACGACGACGATGACGACGACGACGATGACGACGACGACGACGACATCAGTAATACCACAGACTTGCTTCTCAGTTGTTTGACCTTAAGCAGTTGAGCATGTCCTTAAGTGCCTGGCGATATGTGCATCTCTGATCAAGTGCAGAAGTACTGGAAGAGCATCATAGCCATGTGTTGAGAGAAATTCTTTGGGGTTTGAATAATTCACCTCTGGAGCCATGGGTATTTCGTTCACCATCTTTAAACAAAACTTATTCAGCGAGCTTTTGAGCGGGTTGGGCTACCCGACTCGAAGAAAATTCCAACAGGGGCCCCACCTGAAAGGTCATGCGCTGTTTATCTTGTTATATCACCACGTCATACACATATGATTGTGATGCATGTGTCTGCTGTACCCTTATCAAACGAGTAGTCACGTTGGGTATATTGGGCTTCGTACATTTATATCCCAGTGTTATTTTGATGGCATGCATTGATACTACGAAAAGTTAAAATAGCTTACGATTTAGGAAAAAGAGATGGTCAGATAAATCATCTCATTGTTATGGGTGATATAAATGTTTATGCGAAAAATGAGAAACAAATGACGTAGGTGTGGAATTTGGGATAGAAAAGTACGTTATTTTGAAAATGAAACGAAGACGATTTTAAAGAAACCAGGGAACTAAAATGCTAAATGGGCAAACAATGAGAGCAGTTGAGAAAAGACAGTGGTATAAGTACTTGGAAATACTGGAAGCAGATGCAATAAAAAATGAAGAAACGAAACAAATTACAAGTAGTAAGTACACCAGGAGAATGAGAAAATGATTGCAGTCAAAACTGAATTTAAAAAATCTTATCGAAGCAACAAATTAAAGAGCAGTACCTTTAATCAGATGTGGTGTTGGAATTATAGACTGGTCCAAAAACAATTTAAAGAAACTTGACAGGAAAACTAGGAAGTTGTTGACAATGTATATGGAGCCCACCATCCGAAAGCTGATATCAACCGGCTGTACTTGAGGTGAGACCAGTGTGGAAGAAGCTTAATTGCAGTAGGAGAATGTGTTGAGCTGAAAAGAAAAAAGCCTAGTTGAGTATTTACAGAACAGACAGAAAAACTACTAAAGACAGTGAATAAAGAACAGGTGAGCAAGCGCGTAAGAAGAGAAAAGGACAAGAATAAAATTCAAAGAGAACACGTCAGATAGATTGAAACGAAACCTTTATATGGCCAATACTGGAAAGCCACTGATGATGTATGTGGAACAAAATCCTGAGCAGTTTAAAACAAGGGCAATTAAGAAAAAGAACCAGAGAGCTTAATTGTAGCAGACCAAGAACAAGCAATAAAAACAAAGAACTTGAGAAAAAAAATATATGGAGAGAATGTGGCAGAAAAATGTAGAGCCCGTGGAACTTGGGATGAGACAGTGGCACACATTGTGACAGAAAGCCCCAAGTTGGTACAGGAAGACTATAAGAAATGGGGATTTGAAGCTAGAAATACATAGCACAATCTTCGAATCGGAAGAGTACTGGGGTCGAATTTTGTGGAACTTTCTTATTGAAACGGACAAGAAGTTAGAAAATAATAGACCGGATATAACAATCATAGATAAGGAAAAGCGATTTTAGGATTGTAAAGTAAGAGGACGAAAAACAAAACAAAAGAAAAAATTAAATGGGAAGAATTTGGAGCATGAAAATAGTAAAGAACGTGCCTATATTAATTAATGCGTTGCGAACAGTAAGCAAAGAAAAGATGTAGACAAATGGCTGAGGGAGATTGGAATAGAATGCCCTGTAGAGCTCTTACAAAAAATTTGTCTCTTAGGATTAACAAGGATTATCAGGAGTGTTTTAAGCACTTGAAAGACTACTGAAAACTTGTGGACACCTAAAGTTACAGGTAGTAACCTGTTACCCACATAGATACTACCAGGAATAAGACCGAATAAAACCAAATAATAATGATAATAATAATAATAATAATAATAATAATGGTTTTAAATTTCGCCACAAGGGCAGCATATCTCGGGGAGGGGGTAAGCCGATTACATCAAACCCAGTGTTCTACTGGTACTTGTTTTATCGACCCCGAAAACATGAGAAGGAAAGTCGATCTAGGCGGAATTTGAACTCAGAACGTAACGACGGGCGAAATACTGTTAAGCATTTCGTCCAGCGTGCTAACGATTCTGCCAGCTCGTCGCCCTAATAATAATAATAATAGTAATAATAATAATAATAATAATAATAATAATAATAATAATAATAATAATAATAATAATAATAATAATAATAATAACTACACCGGGGAAGTTTAACATGTGAGAACGATAAATCACTGCTCCGAAACTTATCCAAAAACATCGGAAATAAAGACATCGCATTGAGCCAAAAAATAGCTGACAAGGGGCTGGATTATATCCGAGTAAGTAATACTCATTGAAATTTATTTCTATCTTTCCAAATATAATGATGTATTTTAACTTGATACCTCCACTACCCGCACAGCGATCGTAAACACACGTGTTACATCAAAATCAAACCATCTTCGAACCCCAAAACACCATGTACAAACAAATTACAAACAGATTAAATAACACCGGTATTATTACACCCAAGAATAACAACCGAGAAGTGCGTACTGTAAGCTTGTTACGAAAAAAATACGAAGATCTGAACGTGCAAAACAATCTGACAACAGAAATAAACGAACCGGTACCCTACGAAAACGATGACCGTCAAAATAAAGGACCGGACGTTGTTCCTCATGTCCCGCAAACAAAACCAAAACGGCATAAATGGACACGTGAGGAATACATTTCGATACTATACGCCTATTTCACAGCAGTGCTCTACCCAAAAAACGAAAACACAACAACACATACATATAAAATATGGAAGAAAAATAATGTAAATATAGACCTCGATAAAACAATGAACCCTAACAAACTAGCTAACATAAGAAGATATACTCTAAAAGCAAAAAAAATATCAGAAATAGAAATAGAACAATTGAAAGGAAAAATACATCAGGAAAATCTAGATAGTAGTCACACAGCAATGCCAAATAATAATATAAACACTGAGATAGCAAAACACGAGGACAAACGTAACATTTCCGGCAAAAACGAAGTAAACAAAAAACAACAAACCCAGACCGTAGAGATGGATAATAGTGTACAAAAAGCACCAAACCAGAACACCACAGACAAACATATGAATGAAAAGGAAGGCAAAACAAATATAAAACCTGGAAATAACGAAGGGAAACCTAATAATTACGATACTATGAAAATGAAAATAACCAAAGAACTGAAAACCACAGATCTTAGAATGGACCACAGATTATATCTCCCAAAAATCAAAATAGACAATAAAACAACATCAATAATAAATAGCATAAACCTGGCCGTCACGGAACTAACAACCACAGAAACAACAGGCAATATCACTGAGTTAAATGACATAATATATGCGGCAGCCACTGCAGCCACAAAAGAAGCAGGATACTCACTCAAACCCATCCTAACAGGAGTTCTACCACCCAAACAGACCTTGTGGATAAATAACATCCAGAACATTACAGAAAAAGATTTACCTGAGGCAAAAGAAAAACTAAAGCAAGACATCCTTGCCAAAGCACAAAGGATCCGCCGGTATGAGAAACGCCAACGTTTCTTTGAACAAAACAAACAGTTCAAATCCAACCCCAAAAAACTCTACCAAGAACTGGGTAAAAATAAAATAGACATTACTTCAGCACCAACAGCAGAAGAACTAGAGAAATTCTGGAAACAAATATGGTCGGTGAAGCAACAACCCCAGAAAAGGACCATTAAAACAACGAACTTAGCACCTGAGCAACTCTGGGCCCCTATAACAACTGAAGAGGTAACCCAGACACTGCAAAGACTAAGCAACTGGAAGGCACCTGGACACGACAAGATCCCCAATTTCTGGTTAAAACACCTGCCAGCAATGCATAAAAAGCTGGCAGAAAACTTTAACAACATACTCGCAGATCCAGAGACAATGCCTGAATGGCTCACAAAAGGGAAAACCATCTTAATCCCCAAATCCACGGAAACGGAGAAACCACAAAACTATAGACCTATAACCTGTCTCCCTACGATCTACAAAGCCTTTACTGCAATAATATCGCAGAGATTGAGTAAACACCTGGAAAATAACAACCTGTTTCCAGAAGAGCAGAAGGGATGCTGCAAGGGCTCATACGGCTGTAAAGATCAATTATTGATCAATAAAGCCATAACTGAAGACAGCCGCAGAAAGAAGAAAGGCCTCAGTATGGCCTGGGTGGACTACCAAAAGGCTTTCGACAGTGTTCCCCACACGTGGATTCTGGAAACACTAGCCATAAACAAGGTGGCACCAATTATCATAAAATACATAGAGCACTCAATGAATAAATGGCAGACAGTGCTACAGCTCCAAACAAAAGAGGGACTTGTGAAAACGAAAGCCATCCCCATTAGAAGAGGAATATTCCAGGGAGACACGCTCTCTCCACTCCTGTTCTGCCTGGCACTCACACCTTTAACCGAATTGCTAAATAGAACTGGATGCGGTTACAAATGCTATGGAAAAACAGTCAGCCACCTTCTATATATGGATGACCTAAAATTATATGCTAAAAACGACAAAGAGTTAGAAACACTACTACAGACAGTACACGGCTTTACCAAGGAAATAGACATGAAATTCGGATTAGAAAAATGTGCCAAAGCAACCCTGAAAAGAGGAAAATTAGTTAAAAGTAGCAATATAACACTAGATAAAGCCAATGAAATAAGAGAACTAGACGAAAGCCAACCATATAAGTATTTAGGAGTCAATGAACTAGATAGGATACAACATACACAAATGAAAGAAAAAATAAAGAAAGAGTACTATAGACGAGTTAGATCAATACTAAAAACAGAGCTCAATGCTAAAAACAAGATAATGGGTATCAACACTTTAGCTGTCCCAGTTATAAGCTACAGCTACAACATCCTTAACTGGACACTAAACGAACTATGTAAAATAGACAGGAAAACAAGAAAAATAATGACAGGATATAGGATGCACCACCCAAAATCTGACATAGAAAGGCTATATATACAACGCACAGAAGGTGGCAGGGGTCTTATACAGCTAGAAAACTATTATAAAATAACCACCATAGGACTGCAAAAATACCTACTCCAGAAGCAAGGGAAGCTAATACAAATAGCCACAAAACACGAGCAAAACAAAAAACTGTTTTCAGTATTTAAGGAAGCTGACAAATACAAACAAGAAATCAATCTACCTAACAAATACGAAGAAGAAGAAGAAGAAGAAACAACAAAAGCTATAAAACAAATGAAATCCAAACTAAAACTAGAACAGCAACGGACCATGATAAAACGATGGCAAGAAAAGCCCCTACATGGTAAATACTGGGCTAAACTAAATGCGAAAGAAATAGACAGAGAAAAATCCCAGCAATGGCTGAGAAGCTCAGGACTCAAAGCAGAGACTGAAGGATTTTTAATTGCTGCACAAGGCCAGAGCCTCCCCACCAGAAATTACCAAAAACACATAATGAAAAGAAATATAACAAGTAACTGTAGAATATGTGGAGATGGACAAGAAACAATAAATCATATTATCTCTGGCTGCCCAGTCCTGGCTAAGAAGGAATATATTCACAGACACGACAGAGCTGGGACCTATATACACTGGAAGCTATGCCAACACTATGGAATAACAACAGAAAAAAGATGGTATAAACACACGCCAGAAAAGGTCACAGAAAACGAGAAAGCAACCATACTCTGGGATATGCCAATACACACAGATAGAGAAATTAAGGCAAATAGACCAGATATAGTTGTCAAAGATCATGAAGAAAAAAAATGCTTTCTAATTGATGTATCAATACCAGCAGATGACAACGTTTCTCTAAAAGAAATGGAAAAACTTTCAAAATACAAAGACCTGGAAAAAGAGATAACTCGAATGTGGAATCTAAAAACAGAAACAATTCCTATCATAGTAGGTGCCTTAGGTATAATAAAAAAATATTCAGACAAATACATAACAAAAATAGCAGGACTTACAAATATATATAACATACAGAAAATTGCACTACTGGGTACTGCACACATTCTACGCAAAACACTTTCAATACAGTAAACATAAAAGCACCACAGCAAACCACAGCACATACCCAAGGCGCACAGAGCTGCGCTCGGTAGTGAAGTGAAAGCACGTTATAAAAATAAAACTACTGAACAATAATAATAATAATAATAATCATAATAATAATAATAATAATAATAATAATGTTGATCCTTTCTACTATAGGCACAAGGCTCGAAATCTTTGGAGAGGAGGCCATTCGATTAGATCGATTCCAGTACGCAGCTGGAATTTGAACTCCGAACGTCAAGGCGGACGAATTGCCGCTAAGCATTTCGCCCGGCGTGATAACGATTCTGCCAGCTCACCGCTTGATTAATAATAATAATAAAAATAATAATCCTTTCTACTATAAGCACAAGACCTGAAATTTGTGGGGAAGATACTAGTCAATTACATCGAATCCAGTGTGTCACTGGTACTCAAATTATTGACCCCGAAAAGATGAAAGGCAAAGTCGACCTCGGCGAAATTTGAACTCAGAATGTGAGGACAGACGAAACACCGCTAAGCATTTCATCCAGCGTGCTAACGACTCTGCCAGCTCGCCGCTTTATTAATTATAATAAGGATCCTTTCTACAATAAGCACAAAGCCTAAAATTTGGGAGAGGGGACTAGTCGATCACATCGATCCCGATGTTTCACTGGCACTTATTTCATCAACCCCGAAAGGATGAAAGGCAAAGTGAAATTTCCCAGCGGAATTTGAACTCAGAACGTAGCGACGGGCGAAATACTGTTAAGCATTTCTGTGTCCTTATGTTTTCGAACAGAGGACATCTACAAAGCCAGGGCAATAACTCTGAAACTAGTCCGTGGATGCTAGGTTTTGCTGGGTGGAGGTGCTAATCTCCCCTGTTCGGAAACATAAGGACACAGAACTTTGAATACACACACACACACACACACACACACACACACACACACACACACACACACACACACACACACACACACACACACACACACACACGATGTCCTTCCTTCAGTTCCCTCTGCAAAATGCACTCACAAGTCTTTGGTCGGTCCGAGGCTATAATATAAGCTTCTTACCACACAGCTATGCCTGCGCCAAAAGGAAGGGACAGTGTGGCTTAACACAAAAACACATGTAAATAATAAAAACAATAACGATTAACAATAAAATTAAAGCAAAAGCTCCCCGAAAGCCAGTATCTCCACGAGGGGCAACCAAGGAACCCCACACATCTGGGTCACCTCGATCATCAAGGACACCTTCCCTTCTTCATATGAGAATAGACACACACACACACACACACACACACACACACACACACACACACACACACACACACACGAGCCTTCCTTGCTACATTCACCGACCTTTCCTAAAAAATACTGGGGAACAGCACTTCTCTCTTTATTCTCACTTCCGTTTCCAAGTTGAATTTGCAAAAGTCTTTGAGGGCTTTGCTGAAAAGAAAAGTATCTGTCTTTTATTCTTTTAATATTGTTTAACACACTACCTGTCCATTGCTGCTAGACAAAGGAAAACGGTTTGCCTTTCTTGGTCAAAAGAAGGCACCGGGGTGATCCTCACGATAGAGTCGACCGACAGTTAGATCCGCCCCACACGCAACAACAGCTGTTCGACAAAGCTTCAGAAAACTGTAATGCTCGGATACTGGCAAATGCCTGCTGAACAGGTTCATTGTTGAACACACATTTCAGAAAGAACTGTCTGACAGCCCTTTCGTGCCTGAAGAGCTTATCTCGAACAAGAAGAGCCTCCCAGTAGCACTGTCGGACCAGAGATTCCCGGAAATTATCTATAGAATCCGGTTCGAAAGACCATGAAAAAAGACCCCAGCCAATTGATCTTCTTCGGCACCCAGAGATTCACCGACGACGTCATCGCTCTTGGCCGACAGTAATCCTCTATAGAGCTCTACAGTGGAACATCCACTGACTGCATTGCCAAACTGGCTCTACATGTGAGCAATTGCCCACATTCCAGGTACTAAGCCTCCTTTCTTGGTCTACGTCCGACCAAGAAAGGACGATTGCTACTTGGGCTGCCAGGACTGCAGTTTTATTAATGAGACGAGTTTCAGAAATTTGTGTCTGATAAACGGCGACCACACCTGCTCATCGTCAAGAAAACGCTGAAGATATCACCGCAGCCTCAGCGCATGTTTGTGCATCATTAGTTACGATATACTTAGTTCTCCACGCTGTGGCTGTTGACTGCAAACGGACCGTCTAAGAGCGGAAGAGCAGGCTCTCCAGCTTGATCAGCAATGAAACAGTGTAAGAGACGACGGTCAGGCGGTAGTAGATTATGGAGTCGATGCATGCATTCACCTCCTCCACCCAAACTTTCAGGGACAGCATTCTCTCGGTTTATTTTTGGGTGAGACGAGCAGAATAAGCACTAACCACCCTGCTCGTCATCTTCCAGTTCTTGTCCACTTGGAGGTCCAAACGAAGTCAAATCCCGAGCAGTTTAACCTATTCTTCTGTCCGTCGCCTCACGACGCTGTCAGGCTGCAGGTTCACTGACGTCTCTTTGTTAATTTTTACACCTATCATCATTTTGAACTCCCTTAGAGTAGAGCCGATCACCTCGATTTCCGGGATACCTGACAGTATTACGGTGACGTCGGTTGCACAAACCGACAGGATTCTTCTGCATCCCAGTTCACAAGGGATGCCCCTCAAAACATCCAGCTTCCGTATCAATGACTCGAGAATCAATGCGTAGAGAATGAGTGAGAGTGGGCATGCTTGACGGTCCTAACGAGCGATGCTAAACTACTATAGATGGCCATTTATTTGACCATTTATTTACAGCGATCCAACTTCTGAAAACGGAACCAAAACCGGTAACCGCGAAGACAGCCTTCAAGTTTTGATGGTCGACCCTATCGACCGTTTTCGCCTAATCCAAACTCATCAGAAGCCCAAACTTGTCAGATTACTTACCTACTCTGCTTAATATGTTGCAAGTGAGGTGGTGGTTGTCGACGCTAGCCGTCAGTTTTTTTGCTTACACCTTGACCAAAATATTGTAATCAGACTTTAGCAAACTTACGGGTTTAAATGACCTATTTGATCCCTCTTGTTCGGATCCTACTCAGTAGCACCACCACACTACAACTCACAGAACTGGGAATTATTCTGTTTTGCTGCTAGCTGCTGCAGACATCAGCCAAGAGACACCGAAAAATCTGGCAGATGAAAATAAAGCTGAAAGAGCAGACCTTCCAGCAGATCATCCAGCTTTCGTGTGCAGCTAGTCATCGCGTCCCGTATGTCTTCTGTTGCTATTATCCGATTCCCTAGCCGAAACGTACAGCAGCTCGTCGTAGGGGAAGTTCGTCCATGTCTCCGATCACAGTGCTGCCCGTACAGTTTAGCACAGTGATGCTGAAATTCCGCACATATCTGCTTGGGCTCAGTTAGTAAGAGCCTGTCCCAGCCCGTCAAAGACTAACTTGTGGCTGTGTTGCCACGTTGTGCCTCCACCATTAGCGTCCATCAAAATGCTTTTGCTCTCCCGTGTCTTAGAGTACGAGCCAGTGCTTTGACAACGCAAACTTCATACTTGTCGTTGAAGAATTGGTCAAGTGCCAGTCAAGCCACGTCCGTCGCTATGCCATTTTAAGTGCTTCTTGTATCTTCCTAACTAGGTTTCCCTATACTCTCGACTTATTGCTGTTGCTTTACTAAATAGACTCTAACGACTGTTCTCTAATAGCTCTTTACAAGGTTACCCACCGAAGGTTATAAACGATTGCATCATCAACTTACTAACCCAGTCTCTGAAAGCTTGACGCGCCGGAACTGACGCGTTTAGCTTCCAGTATCCGAGGAAGGCCTTACCTATGGAGCCTATCTACTCCGACTGTACAGATTACAGTTTGTGGTCTGCGTGGACATCAACTTTGAATTGTGGACAACTTATGACACTTCTATCTACTGGCCTACAGAATATTCAATCTAGATACGATGTAGATGACCCGATGCTGTTTGCCAAGGTCCACATCGGCACATTCGGGAGATCCAATTGATACCTGTCAGTCAGTTGGAAGCAACTCTCTCCTATCCAGAAAGGGAAATTAAAGACCTCACATTCAGTGGTGTTGGATGTTGGCACAGTCATAAAAGAACTAAAGCAGGAACAAACTTACAAATATCTCGGAATAAATGAGCGCTCTGGAATTCAGCATGCAAGTATGAAAGAGGAAGGAGGAATGTTATTAGAGAGTTCTAGAAGTCATAAAACCCGAGTTAAATGCACGTAACAAGGCGTTAGCTTTAAATTCCTTAGCAGTTCCGGTTGTTATTTATAGTTTCAATGTGTTGAACTGAATATGAGCGAAATAAAGAAGATTGACAGAAAAATCCGTAAGTTGCTGACTTGCACTAAGATGCACCATCCAATGGCAGACGCATATTGTATTTATCTAGCTAGAACTCAAGGAGGTCGGGGCTTGATCCAATTTGAAATCTCGTACAAAACCATTACAATTGGACTGGCAAAATATCTTGAAACATCTAACGGCTGAATGCTAAGGCTCGTTGAAAACCATGAAAGACAGTAAGCTTCATTCTGTTATGAAGGAGAGCAAAGCATTTTCAAGTGAGTTTATGCAAAATACCCAGGTTAAACAGCGTGATGGAAGTGCAGCAACTGTAGTTGCAAAGAAGGTGAAATCAATAGTAAAGCAAAATGCATTTGAATAATTGGCTGATAGGTGGGAACAACAAACCTCTGCATGGCAAATATGTGGCCCGTAGCAAACACGCTGATGTAGACCAGAAGCACAGTCATCAGTGGCTACGGAGCTTAGGGCGAAAGGCAGAGAGTGAAGACTTTATTTTGGCTGCCCAAGATCAGTCCTTATTGACCCGGGACTATCAAGCCAATGGGATGAAAAATGGTGTAGACCCAGAATCTGTAGCAATGGGATAGAAACAGTGGACCACTTAATCTCTGGGTGTAAGGTTTTAGAAGTATGAATCAAGATATGACAAAGTTGGCCAATATCTACATTGGATAATGTGTTTGTCGTCATTATAAAATCAAAACTGCTGACAAATGGTACAGGCACCAACTTGAGGCTGTAACTGAGGAAAAATGTAACTATTCTTTGGGACTTCCCAGTATGTACAGACCGGAGCATCAAAACAATTAAACTAGATATTGTTGTGAAAGGCCAAAACAATAAAGTCTGTTTATTCTTTTCTACTCTAGGCACAAGACCCGATTTGGAGAGGAGGCCAGCCGATTAGATCTACCCCGATACGCAATTGGTACTTAATTTATCGACACCGAAAGGAAAGGATGAAAGGCAAAGTCGACTTCGGCTGAATTTGAACTCAGAGCGTAAAGACAGACGAAATACCGCCCGGTGTGCTAATGTTTCTGCCAGCTCGACGCCTTAATAAAGTCTGTTTATTGATTGACATGAGCATGCCCTGTGACCATAATATTTCGGCAAAAACATTTGATAGTCTCAGAAAATATAAGATTTGGTAATCGAAATCGTAAAGAAGTGGCGTCTAAAGATGGTTACAATACCAGTGGTTGTATGTAGGAGCACTGGGAATGATAAAAAAAGAAACTGAAAATTATTTTTAAATGATCCATGACTTATCATCCATGCAGGAAGTGCAAAAGATTGTCTTAACTGGTCCGTCATACGTCTTGAGAACGGAATTGTTACTGCGAATTTTTTCTACTTCCCTTTATTTTATTTGTTTACTTTTTATTTTTTTCCATTTTCTCTCTGTCTTCTCCCTTTTCTCTATCACATGACTTAGTAATTGAACAGTCTCGTGTGTTTATTTTAATGGCCCAACAATGTATACACAGCACGTTTCTCTACCCTAGGTGTCAGGAAGATACTCAACAAGAAATGGAAACAGATACTAATGAAAATAATAATTCTTTCTACTAAAGGCACAAGGTCTGACATTTTTGGGGAAGGGCTAATCGATTACATCGACCCCAGTACACAACTGGTACTTAATTTATCGACCTCAAAAGGATGAATGCAAATTGGATGAATGCAAATTGGACCACGGCGGAATTTGAACTCTGAACGTGAAGACGGACCAAATATCTCTAAACATATCGTCCGATGTGCTAACGATTGTGCCAGTTTTCCGCCTTAGTAATAACAATTTTTGAAGATAGATATATAGTAGTAGGGGTACTCTAAAACTAGAGTCATATTTTTGGTACGGTATAGGTTGGCGGGAAGGCAGTGTAGGAATTTTGACAAAAAACACACATTACAGATAATGTGTCATTAAACATGTATGGAAAGAAAAAAAAACAAAAACGCTAAAGGCTGGAAATTCCTTAAGGGGCAAGTATAAGGTAAAACGAAAGCATACAAAGTGGGAGTGCTTATCAAACATGGTGGAAAGAAAAGAACTTATTGAATATGAAGAGAATATTTAGAAGGCGATAAAAATTTGAAGAAATATGACACTGTTGAAAACAAGTAGGCCAGATTGAGTAATATAAACTATGAAACAAAATTATATTTTCATAGCAGCGTAGAGGTGAGTAGATGTGAAGTACATCAAATGTAAGAATTTAGAAAGAGTACTAGAGCTATTTTGACTAGGATGGCTTCATTTCAGAAGAAATAAGGTGTGAGGAAAAAGCGAAGAAAAAGAAAAATTAACGATGGTTTTACACGTTTTCAGAAGGAAACAAAAATAGTTTAGAAAGTAATATGATGTAGAGGAGTAACATAGATCCATATTTTTAGGAGCTAAGTTTTGAAGCCTACGAGAAACTATAAGACGTTATTATTAAAATATTGTAAAATATGGAGAAATTCTATTGAAGACACTTTGATCAAAATGAGAGTTTAAGGAATAAATATCCAGTTAAAGGGAAGTAACTATTTCAGTTGAGTATTGGTTTCTAATTTACAGACAGGGCAAGTTATTTCTGAGGACTGTTTTAGTTGATTATATCAGCCTCAAGAATTAGTGGGTACTCAATCCAGTCGACTCAGGAGGGCTGAAATGCAAGGATGATCTCAGTCAGATTTGAACTTAACCGAAACAAATATTGCAATGAAGTGTTTAGCGAAATCTAATATATTTGTTAGCTCCTCGTCTTGTTTAGGTTGAATAATGACATATATAATTGACATTCACACATGAGAAATTAAGCAGGAATCCGGTGCTGGTCTCTGTGGTAGTATAAAATATTTCAACGTGTCTTTCAAAGTGTGAAATGGAGCAGGCTTACATGTCAACATTGGTTGGATAGAAACTAGTCGGCCCAAGTTTGCTGTTTGAAATAAAAAGAACTCCAAATAAAACATGCGCTGAGAATAAAAACAATATATGTAAATAATTAAGCATTATATTAAATTATTTCTGTTATATATACATTTTTGTATTATCATTTCGGGTAATCTGATATGATAAAAATAATCATTAATAATGTAATCGGAAATCAATGATTTTCATAAAACGAAGTATAATGTTCTTAAGATCCTAAAACATTGTTATTCAGTATTAGGCCGATCCTGTGTTGAAGACCCTTCGGCAAAACAGTTTATGTTTTAATATAAGAAATATTATTCTGTGAATAATAAATAGAAATCACAGAATACAGATAAGTTTAAATAAATTTTCTGGGACATTTTTTTTATTTTCGTCATAATTAGCTAACAAATATTAGGTTACATATTGCGTTTGTGAGCACGCGTAAAATATATTGGCAAAGTTGTTCTTAATATGAAATGTAAATATGTTGACTTACAAATTTTCATGAAAGTAGCATTGTGTAAAATAATAAGAGACTTTACGCAGTATACATTGATTAGGTCTATAATATAATTTTAGAGAGTTTAGCAAAAGCTATATTAATTCATAGTGTGGTAACGACGTTTCGAGATGACGATTGCTAATATTATTTTCCTAATGATATCAGCACTAATGTTTTGTAATTTAGGTAGAAATAGGTTAAAGGACGTTTCTCTGTTGATGTTAATTCCTGTGTGTTATTTTCGTACATAAAAAAAAATTATAGCTTGAAATAGAGATTGGAAATGAAACACTATACGGAGGTTTGCAAAACAGATGAGGTCATTGGTATGACTATTGACTTGTCTTGAGTAGGTACAAAAACCTGATTTCAAGAACGGTTAAATTAATATAGTTAGTAAATTCACGTCTTTCCAAATAACTTCAGTAGCGTAAAGTCATGATAAGAATTATTAACATGGGTTTTTTGCATGGACTACTTGGTAATGTTAGTTATGTGAAACACTCATATCTGTTACTTGTGTTTTAGAAGTTGAAGAAATATCGGTGTGAATGATAGCAGAGAACTTAGGAATCTTCTGCAGCTGTTTAAGGAAATTACGACAGACAATCTTTGTTAATAGAAATGACAAACATATAAATAATCCTATGAATGAGTTTAAAATACAAAATAACAGGGAAAATTCCTCAATTTTCGTAAATGTGTACAAGAAAGCGAATATCCATGTTAAACCCATGATGAAACTTAATTTTATATAAATGAAGGACAAAGTTTTATTGTGTTTAGATAAATATTTCGAAGAAAGTTTCTTGGCCAAATGCAGCCCTCTAGCGGTGAGGATAAATGCCAATATATTAAGACATAATATAATTATTACAGGTATTGCAAAGAGCCACAGCAAACTTTTTCCGTTTGTAATCCAACAAATACCATTTCCATAGTCTGGAGAAAGTCCATGATTTCCAGGAATATACTCAAATATCAGTGATACTGTTACTATTACAAGTGGACAGGTCCAAGCATACAAGGAATACAAGACAAATCTTTTGGTACCTTTTCCTTTACTTCGAAGTTGTGTAAGTCCTGAGAAAGTGTGCCAGGCATCAAAAGACATGACATTCATCCAGAAGAAAGTCGCAAGAAAGGAATAATGCATGATAATAGCTAAAGATGTACACAGCACTGTAAATGTAGTGACTTGTGATGAGATAAGAAAGAGAAGCTCAGCTACAAACAGTGCTGATAAAAGACTGACGAGCAATTTACCTGGTAAGGTACGAAGATCAGGTATACAAAGGTAGACTATGATAGTGATTGCTAGAGCCGGAATAGAGATAATTAATCCCACATATGTGATATAACGTTCAGCAGTAGAATACTTTGGTATTACAGTGGTACTATTCTTTACACATATACTTATTATACCTTGAGAATCTTGACTGAATTCTGATTGGTTGAGCAAACGTTGGGTATTATTTATGTACAGGAGACCATCACTTGTGATATGATACTCAGATTCATTTAATGTTGTTGTAGTACAATTTAGCTGAGGATGGTAGATAACTTGTCGACATTCCTTAGTATTCATATCGTAGACAGCATGTTTTGGACAAGAGGTAAACTGCATGACAGAATTTCGATTATGGCGGTTATCATTTATTACCAGAGAATTGGTATGGTAATTAAAAAGGATAGTTAAGGAAGGCGTCGATTGGGCGCCAAAAGAAAAGTCTTCAAATGCACAGTAATCAACGATTTCATCAAGCCCATTACATGTAGCACAATGAATGTTTCTAAATACGCTATTTCCAGAATATACTAACGCCATTGGCTTAGATTCACATTTAATTCTCTGTTTCGTATTATTGTTATCTTGATCACAATTCGCAACGTATTCAGTACAAGAATATATATATTTCTTCAAATCTTCTGAAGGTGGTTTCACAGTTGCAAAGCAACTTCCATCTTCCACATAATTTGATATATTTTCGAAGCTTACATTTGATCTTAAATCACATTGATATAAAATATTACATAAAATGAATTTCTCACCATGACACAGAGCACAATATAAGTTTCTATAGAGTATTTTACTTGTTTTTCCAAACGCAAGTGTGTTTTGCAGTTGATCATTTGAGTCAGGATTTTCACAGCTGTTTACATACTCCATGACATCATGGTTAAGTGGACATCGATCGAACTGATATACACTATAATGAAAATAATCAACGTATCTACAACTATAATATATTGATGGATAAGGGTGATATTTGTGATCAAAATTGGTATTATTAATCATGTCGATACAACATTCATTAAAGAGGTTACAATCCTGACGACACGAACAACGCTTATGATTATTTTCAGCTGTATCAAAACATAAGGCTGGGGGACAGGAAATAAAACTTCCGTCATGGGAGTATGTTAGTATTTGTGGTGATGTAAGATTTGAAAAAGAAAGCATAACCATGAAAAGTATAAGAATTTCCATTTTAAAAGTTCTAAAACAGTCTAATAGATAACAAAGTATATATTTATATTTATAGCTTCACATATAGTATTACGCTTGAATTCTCAATAAAATATTTTAGCATGTTTGAATTTCCATTAATCTTGTGGACCAAAGAATTTACGCTTCCGTTAAGCTTCACAGGAAAAGAAAATATCAATATTAAATATCGTATGTTAGGTATTCAAGATTGATTTATTAATGAGTTTTTTTTTCTAATCTGTTAGTTGCATTTATAGACTTGGAACTTTCCACCGGTATCTGTAAAATAAAATAAAAAGAAATAGTTAATGTAAAATATAACAACTCTACACTCCACCAAACATACCCACTTCTCATACCTACACACACACACACACACACACACACACACACACACACACACACACACACGCATATATATATATATATATATATATATATATATATATATATATATATATATATATATATATTGTCGTTAATTGCTCGAAATGTGGTGTAGATGAACAGCCGACGACTAATGAAGGGTCTTTCTTTGTGTTACTTGTCTTGTTTTCCATTTGTTTCTCTCGTGGTTCGCATACCTAAGTTTGCCTTCGCATTTCATGTTATTTACGCTTTGTGATGTCCTGTACCTATATATGCATATATATATATATATATATATATATATATATATATATATATATATATATATATATATATATATATATATATACATATATATGTAAGTATGTACATATATGTATGTATATATATATATATATATATATATATATATATATATATATATATATATATATATATATATATATATATATATATATATATATATACACATATGTATAAATAGAGAAAAGGATAAAGAGAACAATGGTAAAGTTAGAAATATATTTTATGGATAGAGTCTTACAGCTGTTTCAGGGAAGATCCAATGCATCCCTTCATCGGAGACAGAAATAGTAGAGGAATCGATTATTATATCTATAAGCGGAGAGTTATAGATATAATAATCGATTCCTCTACTATTTCTGTCTCCGATGAAGGGATGTATTGGATCTTCCCTGAAACAGCTGTAAGACTCTATCCATAAAATATATTTCTAACTTTACCATTGTTCTCTTTATCCTTTTCTCTATTTATACATACACACGCTAATACACGACTTATAATCCCCAATCATGTTTATACAACGATTGGAGCATAACTAGCCGGTATACAGCACTTACTCGGTATTACCTGTATCTTTGGGTTTGATTAAATCCAATACCCTCCTTAACCTTATATATATACATATATACATAGGGTAAAAAATTGATATTAATTAATATCAAGTTAATACCAGGAAACCCGCACATTAAAAGAATCAGGAAATTCAGAAAATTTTTTCTGAGATCTCAAAAGGATTATAGTATATGTATATATAAAAGAGACCACTAAATGAACTGCTAATGTGCTAGAAGAAGATCACTTAAAAATTCTCAAAGAAAATTCAACGAAGCGAAAACAGATGGGCGAGACTAGTGAAAATTATAAATACCTAGGTTATCTGTAGACCATGGTTTCACAATCAACACTTTCTTAACGAAAGTATCTGTTTCTCCTCAGTACAGACTGCCATAACGATTATAATCCAACAGAACCTCGTGCTAGTTGTCTCCAACAAATGAAAACATGTGCACGGGGTTCTATTAATTATAAAGAGTAATATTCAAAAGTCTTAGTTTTGGCGCGCTAAATCCGGAAATATCTCTACAGAAAATAATTCAAAGCTGGTAAATTCAATGCAGAAACGATCGAAGGGTGATTATTGATCTTTTATATATTTCTAAAAAAATCCTCTCTTTTTGTTCTCTTTGTGCCGCATCTGAGATGATTAACAACATCTTGTAGAGTAGAAACGGCCAACGGAATCCGTGGTTAGAAGGAATTGGATATTGTAAGCTATATTGGTGAATTATATATTTTTAGAACAAATGAATTAACAGAAATAAGTTGAAGTTAAACAACGCAGTTCAGAGCAATAATTCTAAATGGTTGATTTGTACGTTTACATTCACAATTTTTTTTTGTTACTGATACAGAAGAGAAAGGATATGTGCAGTATTTGTTAAGAATAAATCTACTTAATGACATAATTCATAATATAATTGTTGAGGACACATGTACCCGGTGACATTATTATTGATGTTACTGTGAACTATATTTATTCATGTAGTGTTTATACAAATATAATGCTTTATAATTTCATAGTTTTAAACAGTAATATTATATAATAAGCGTGGGAAAACGAACCGAGTATTTAATATGGCATGAAGGATAAAGTTATCGTTGACTGAGAATATATGTATCAGAAACACACACACACACACACACACACACACACACACACACACACACACACACACACATGAGGAGAGAGAAAAAGAGAAAGATAGAGGAATAGAAAGTAAAAGTGGGAGAGAGTGATATGGGAGAGAGTGATTGAAGTTACACTAAGCATGCAAATTCCTTGTTTCTTCTTTTTATATTTTTCGGTCATTAAACTGCGGCCATGCTGGGACACCTTCTAGAAAGTTCTTGGTCGACCAAATCGACCCTAGTGATTGTTTATAAGCCTGGTATTTATTCTACCGCGTCTTTTGCAGAATAGCTGAGGTTCGGGGGGAGGGGACGTAAACAAAACAACACCAGCTGTCAAGCGATGGTGGAGGACAAGCATAAACAGAAGCAAACACACACACACTTGTGTGTGTGCACATATATATATATATATATATATATATATATATATATATATATATATATATATATATATATATATATATATATATATATATATGTATGTATATATATATATATATATATATATATATATATATATATATATATATATATATATATATATATATATATATCTATATATACATAATGATAATTTCTTAAGTAACCAGAAGATGGATTTTGTATTAATCTTTATTTTGTACAACGGTCGTTTCGACCCATCCTGCTACTGTTACTTAGGATCAGTACCAAGATGGGTCAAAACGACCGTTGTACAAAATTAAGACCAAATCCACCTTCTGGTTGCTTAATAAATTATCATTACCTTAACTAACATTGCGGATTTCCTGAAGTAGATCCAACAGAAATATTCCCCGCCTGCGGATAACAACCAGGTAGCCCAAACGGTGCCAGTGCTCTACCAAACACTTCAACGCACTAATCGTCATATACCCATTAGTCCAAAATATTATATATATACACTTTGGTCTCTTATATGTATGTATATATTTATCTAAGTCTTGTACGACTCTATTCTTTCTTTCTATCAGCCCTTTCACGCTTATTCGTTCATTCCTCTCTTCGTTCTTTCGTTCCCCTTCTCTCACATTTCCCTGCCTTCTCTTCTTGCTCACTTTCCCTCCTCTTTTCACTTCACTATGTCCCTGTCATTTTTTCTTCTTTCCCTCTGCCTCTATCTCTCTCTCTTCTCTCCCCACGCGACCGGTGTTCGGCCAAGTCTGATCTTTCTTCCTTGATTCGGCCGTCGTCTGTGCAACATCTATATTCCTCCCTGTGCCTGTAAAATCTTGTATCTCTTGTATCTCTGCAGTAAGGCTTTATTTCCACACACGCCAGCTTAATTTAATCCGTCCTTAGTCGAAAGACACCTGTTGTTATGTCCTGTTATTTGTATTTGTGTAACATTCTCCGTTTTTTTTCCGTCCTTGTTTTCGTATACATTCTTCCATGGAATCTAATGCCCTTAGCTTAGTTTTCCTTGTGGCTGGCCAGATTGGAGCAATCTCGAGTATAACCAGCCGAAACTACCAAGATAATCTGGAACTCGACTGAAGAAAGAAAACTCCGAATGATCTGTCCTTGTTTTCTTTGTATCGTGTATCTGGATGTTTTGTTGCCCCTTTTTTGTATCACCTAACTATCTGGATGTTTTGCGTTCTTGTCCCATTTTGTATATATATATATATATATATATATATATATATATATATATATATGATGGACTCACAAGCTTTTGTAAGAATGTATATATATATATATATATATATATATATATATATATATGATGGACTCACAAGCTTTTGTAAGAATGTATATATATATATATATATATATATATATATATATATATATATATATATATATATATATATATATATATATATATATATATATATATATATATATATATATATGTATGTATATGTATATATATGGGAGAATATACAAATAATAACAACAGACGAGGGCAGGTGGTGTAAATAACAAAAGTATATATTAGTATGACGCTCGGGAATACGGAAAGTCTTTGACGTTTCGAGCTACGCTCTTCAACAGAAAGAATACGGAGACAAGGAGAAAAACACGGAGAAAAAAAATTGAATAGTGTTCAGTCAACGGTATATATATATATATATATATATATATATATATATGATGGACTCACAAGGCTTTGGTCAATCCAGGGTTTTAGTAGAAGACAATTCCCCAAGGTATCAAGCAGTGCAATTGAATCCTAACCACATGGTTGGGAAGCGAACTTCTTACCACGCAACCATACCTGTATAAAGTTTTTGAATCCGTATGAATTTCATATTTGTAGGGTAACGAGACGTATTGTGCATCAGCTCTCCAAAGGAGTAGAGGTCATTTTAAAGCACTATATCAGCTTTTAGTTATTTAATTTCCAGAGAATTCTCCGATTTAAACGATAAGAAATATCTAAATAGTTATAGAAGCAAAAAGTAATAAATGCAAATAAGATTGTAAGTTGTAGTAACTGTGCAGATATTAGTAGTGTCAGAAGATTCGTTGGTACATCTGTCACCATTGTTATGCTGCTCTTAACAATGATAGCTGAGAAAGTAAAATCAAAGATCGCCTACAACTCCTATAAAGAATGAAGGCAAAAAAGATCTGATCCATTTCGTTAGTATACTCTCTATTGGCTAATGTTTTAAAATAAATTATTAGTATCTAAGGGAGACTAACTTCTTAAGTACATATGGAGAGTCATGTTTCCAAAAACATACTCGTGTAGTATCTTATCTTTGGGTAAGGGAACGCATATCTTTCCAAACCCAACACAGACATTCACTTCCCCCCCAAAGGACACACACATATTTGTGTATGAAGGGTGTGTCTCGTATGTGCCGTGAGTGCCGCGCGCGGTGCATGCGTGCGTATGTAAATGTGTATGTATGCATTTATTTAAATATTTATATCTATGTACAAGTGTAAAAACGTTTTCAGCACGAGGTGATTGTCTAATTGAGAGGCGTTTGTTCTGTTCTCTCTCCATTTCTTGTTTCCTCAGCAATCGTTTCTGCAGAAGTGCATAAGACTTTTCCTTTTATTTTTCCTGAGCGTAAACCTAATACACTCTGTTTGCTTTTTGTAACCCATCATCGAATTTTTAAAATTCATTTTTGAAACACACACACACACGCACGCACACACACACACACACACACACACACACACACACACACACACACACACGTATATTTCATGATGTGCTTTAATGCACGTCACATTACAATACGAATTAGGATTGGGTTATATGTTCAACCCGGCTTATATTTCGAATGACCTTGTAAAAATATAATCATATAATTATTCTAAAAGACTATTGAAACGATCGTAACGAAGGGCTCCAAGCATTCCTAATATGTTTCTTATTAACACTTCAATTTCACACACGCACACACACACACACACACGCGCACACTCACACACACACACGCGCACACGCACACACACACACACACGTTTATGAATTTTTGTTGCAAGAATCCTGATTGATGGGAAGTCGTGTGTTGTGAAACAGATATTGCTGATTTCGGGATGGTCATTTTTTTGTCAAATAAAGACACACTATATATTCGTTCTTTTACTCGTTTATTATTGTTCTTATTCTAACTCATGTCCACTGTTCGAAAATCTTTCGTCACACATCTGTGACCTCCCCAGTATCACCTTCTGACGTCGTATGTGCTCTTGCTCCGCTTATTCCATGGAGTAAGCAGAGCAAGAGCACACACGACGACGGAAAGTGTTGGTGAGGAGGAGGTCGCACGTGTGTGACGAAAGATTTCGGGACAATGGACATGAGTTAGAATAGTGCGTGTGTTTATTTGACAAAATAAATGACCATCCCCAAATACAACAATATATATATTTAAATATATATATATATATATATATATATATATATATATATATATATATATATATAGGTAGCGCGGAATTCTTTGTGTTCTGTTTTAATTTTACGTTTTTATATATATATATGTATGTATGTATGTATGTATATGATTATTTGTACATATATACATGTGTGTGTATGTGTGTTTATGCATATATTCAGTCAATCATTCATCCATATATATACGAATACATATACACGCACATGGATATATGTACATATTTATACACACACACACACACACACACACATATATGTGTGTGTGTGTGTGTATACATATCTACATATCACTTTTCGTAGTAAATAAGAATGAAAATAAATACAATATTATTGAGACTTACCGGATTTGATGCGAAATATTTCTCTGTTTCAATCACAATTGTATAGCTTGTTCACAGCACCAGGTTCCGTTCCAAGCAAAGTTTGAAAATTCCAAAAAGTAAGCGTTGGTTTTTCGTCTTGGGATAAAACTGTGCATATACCTTTTCAATTTGAATCCATTTCATGCCTACTAAATCGTGTTCTTTTTTCACATAATACTGATTGGTCATCAGATGATAATTGAAAATAATGTCGACAAAGATATTGCTAAAATCCAAGACCAACCAGATAATACAGTATGTAAAAATGAACTGACAACGAAATTGAGTGTTTAGTTGCACCAAAGCTACTTAAATATATTACTAGGCATTGGTCAATATAAGTAACAACGTATTTGACAGTACATATATTTATCATGCGATGATAAGCACAGATAAAATAATATTATTCTTCCATGCAATACAGTTTAACTGTCTGTATAAAAATGACATAAATTATCTTGAATTATTAATAGAGACATTTAACACATACATAAACATGCACACGCACACATACACACATATACACACAAATATAAAAACAATATGTATACGAAAAGAATATATATGTATATATTATATCTCTCTCCCCCTCTCTCTCTCAGTGCGTATATGTATGTATGCCTTTGTGTACGTTTCTGTCCCTATCTCTCTTCTCATCTCTCTCTCTCTCTCTTCTCAGCTCTCTCCCTCTCTCTTCTCATCTCTCTCTCTCTCTCTCTCTCTCTCTCTCTCTCTCTCTCTCTCTCCCTCTCTCTCCTTGAGCTTACTAATAACGTTGATGAAATGATAAATTTCTGGGTCACTGTAAATTAGTGTCTTAATTATTTTACTCTTCTCTTTTCCGTTATACTCGCACACATACACAACCGCCCTCAAGCTGCTTAAATACAATCATATAGACATTGACACGCACAGAAATCTATGTGTATGAATGTATACATGTATGTATACGTCAGGTCGCTTGTGAGTTCTCTCATAGGTGCTACTGGTAACATGAAATCCAGTACAACCTGTTGCATTGTCGGGTCATCGACGACTAAACCTTCACTATGCAAGCCTGGTGAGGAATGTTGCTAAAAATCCAGATGCACTAAAGACAAGATTTGTCAAAAAGACGGATGAACCCAGTGTAGGTTCCACGAATAGCCAGCAATAGCACGGTCCCTCAGAAATTCGGAGTTGGTGTCTGGCGTGCTGAAGACCACTGGGAGTGAGGCACCTCTCAGCTTTTGTTCAAAGCATGTCTCTAGGAGAAGGTCACTTTGAGATAAACCATATATGCAGGGAATGGCATTGGACATTTTTAGGGATCTTTCGATTTTCCTTGAGATCATGGCACTCCCACATACCTGAGCCTGCGACCCATATTGGCACTAGATATCTTGACCCGGCTTGCTTTGGGGTAAAGTCAATAGGGTGCAGAGGACCTACGGGGCAACGTGCAAGACATGTTGGTCCTAAAATTCTGCAGACATTGCTGACATTTTGTATGGAGAATGGTCAGGGACTGCTTTCCTCACAAGTGGACAGCCACCACCACCACCACCACCACCACCACCACCACCACCACCACCACCACCACCACCACCACCACCACCACCACGTAGTTGGACTGAATCCGAAACATCGTGTTTGAGAAGCAAGCTTCTTATCACATAACCACACCTAAGTTGTACTGAACAAAGGATGATCTCGCCTCTCTCTCTCTCTCACTCTCTCACATACACACATACACACACACACACACACATGCATAGATTTATATATAATCTATACTTAATTAAATAGTAAATAATGAAATGGAATTATATTCATGTGATGATGTGCTGTTTTTGTGTGCGCAATTTTTGTGTTTGTACTTTGTGACTTTTCAGTTCAAAGCACCATTTGTCTGGCTGTTTCCTTCTTATTCAAGCTTGTTGGAGTTGCACCTATTCCCTAGTATTGAAAGAACACGTATCGTTTTCGAAGGGAAACCCATTATATATATATATATATATATATATATATATATATATATATATATATATATATATATATATATATATATATATATATATATATATATATATATATATGTATATATATATATATATATATGTGTGAGAAAGTTGGTATGTGAAAGCACGTGGTTGGATGTATAAAAGATAATAAGAGTGAAAAAACTACAGAAGGCTTGTGTTACATGGTTAAAGTATATATTTAAATTATGTCAGAAAAATGTAAGAAAAATGTTAGAAAAATGTTATAAAATCTTTTTGGTATATAAACATTATATACCAAAAAGATTTTATAACATTTTTCTAACATTTTTCTTACATTTTTCTGACATAATTTAAATATATACTTTAACCATGTAACACAAGCCTTCTGTAGTTTTTTCACTCTTATTATCTTTTATATATATATATATATATATATATATATATATATATATATATATATATATATATATATATATATATATACATATATATACATATATATACATATATAAAGTATGGAGGTTTAGTTTACAGGTGATCTAAACGATTAGGTACGCTAGGTAAGTGCTGTAACGGATTACTAACGCTCCAAGGTTATAGCCGAGACGGTAGTTATGGAGCCATTGCAGATTTCCGATGCGGCGGATATATAATTGTTAAAAAGGACAACAAACATTAAAGCAAAGTAGACATCTCAAGTCGTTTACAATGTTATTATTGGAAAGTATTCAAAGTTTTACAGCTATTTCTAGGATATCTCCGAGTAAGGGATATTCCGTCATCAGAAACAAATAGGGAAAACACAGGGAAAATGAGAATGGTATATATTAATGAGATGACGACATAGAGGAAAGGAGTAAAAGAACAAGGAGATGGAAAGACAAGAAAAAAAAAACAAAGAAAAAAATCAGAAGCCTAAAAGTTCATAGTTAAACTTTCCGAAGTTATTGAAACGAGACTATTTAAACCTTAGATGCAACCCTGCGTAGATCCATGAGCGAAAGTCCTTAGGTGCAATCCTGCGTAGATCCATGTGAGTTAAAATCCTGATGTAGCAGACGTCTCGAGAAAAAAGACGCGAACATATCAACTTTCAATAACAGAATGGTAGCGGAGGTGGCTATTTAAGTGGTAAAGAGAAAGAAAAGGAATAGAAAGAGAGGTAGACAGAGTGAGTGGGGGATTTTAAAGATTGACTAAGGTGCACAGGTTGAATGGAAGGGAAATAATAAGAATGATCCCAACGAATTTAGGTGCACAAGCGCGTATGCGTATGTGAGAATGGTGTGTGTGGGTGTGTATGTAAGTATGTGTGAATGGGGGCGAGTGAGTTTGACTACACTGTTTTCTCTCTCGTTTTTTTTTCATTTTCCCTCTATTTTCTTCTCCTTATTCTTTTCTATCGAACAGCGTAGGCTCTAAACGTAAAAGACTTTTCCATTTTTCCCGAGTGTTAAACTAATACATCTGTTTGTTGTTCCTATACCTGTCTTCGTCTTTTGTTTTTCTATAAATTTGAACTATATATATATATATATGTGGGATACCAACTGTACGCTAATAAAATTTTATTTCCCTTATATTGACAGCGTTGAAACTTACTGACCTAAATAATCCTCTAGGAAAAAAAATATCCCCATAAAATTGTAATTACGCGAGCCTGTTTTGATAGCGAATCTGTTTCCATAGCGAACCTATTTGATAGCGATGTATAATTAATCACTTGATAATTGGTTCGATGGTCTAACATTAACGAAATATTAGAATTACTACTCGTGAAGTTATGAACTTAATTGTCAGCAACTGTGTCAGAGAAACTTGTAACAGTTCTGCTCTGTATCATTGTATTGCTTCAATGCACACCATCAGAAACACACACATGTACATAGATTCATATCTGTCTGACTGTCTACTTCTAAGTACGTACGTATGTATGTATGCATATATGTATGTATATCATTATTCAATTATATTTCAAGATTTCTTGCCATTAGAGAAAGAGCCAGTTTCTAACCTAGATCAGAGGTTCCTTCATTGGAAATTCAACATCAACAACAGGGTATTTTTGTAAGCATGTATATACTAGCCCTCTCGGGCGACTTTTAAGCTAGCTCCTGTGGAGGGCTCTTCATTGGGCCTTGGGCCCAACAATGACACTGCATGCATTGAGTACATTCTTTTAATTGTTTCAGTCATTTGACTGCGGCCATAATGGAGCACATCGACCCTAGGACTTATTCTTTGTAAGCCTAGTACTTATCTGTCTCTGTTGCCGAACCGCTAACTTACGGGAACGTAAACACACCAGCATCGGTTGTCAAATGATGTTGGGGGACAAACACAGACACACAAACATATATGCACACATACATATACATGCATACGCACACACGCACAAACACACACACACATGCACACACACACATTTATATAAATATATATATATATATATATATGACGGGCTTCTTTCAGTTTCCGACTACCAAATCTACTCACAAGGTTTTGGTCGGCCCGATGCTATCGTAGAAGACACTTGCCCAAGGTGCCACGCAGTAGGACTGAACCGGAACCATGTGGTTGGTAAGTAAGTTACTTACCCCACAGCCACTCCTGCACCTATAACAAGTTAGCAATAACTAATATTTTTCAAGCAATGAACAATTTTCATCAAAACAATGATATAATTTGTCGACTTAGAACTTATTGCAAAGCTGCATGATAAACAACATTTTTTGTCTTCCCATTCGGGGTCAGTACAAATAGCTTGCTTCTATTTCCTACCCTTGAACAACAAACATATAGCTGGCAGTAGGCAACAATAAACTTACCTTTTAAAAGTTCAACTATAATCCTCTGCCGCTTCTTAATTTAAAGATAATTTGATGTACGTAGGGCCTTACTTTTCGTACAAACAATTATTTGTAGTAGCTGGTACGTATCTAAACTCCCGTTCGTAGTTTGAAGGAAAATTACACCACTGTCGCTAAACACTATTTTAAAGTGCGATTTTTATGGTTTGGAATTGCACTAAACGTATTTGAGAATAAAGATGCTTGAAATTTAGTATTCTTTTAGTATTTTTTAAGGTAATAATAAAATTAGTCGAATCTTTTTTCATGCAGTCGGAGTGCACTAAGTTTTCATAGCTCCAACGGCCGACGGCATGAAAACAGGTCCGACGAATTTTATTAATATCTGCAAAAAAGAAAAAAAGTTTCCAACATTTTATGGTAGAAAGTTATGAGAGGTAATATTGTATGAGAGAGTGAGTTCAATACGTATTTCAGCTCGGAACGTTATGAAGAACGTGTTATGGTTAAATTACTTGATACAGTTATAATATTTAGAGAAAGATTTTTTTCAAAATATTTATTTTGGAAATTACTTTTGGAAATAGGTATAATATTTAGAGAAATATTTTTTTCAAAATGTTAGGATTAAGAACAAAACCAAGTATGAAGAAGAACAAAACCAAGTATGAACCAATAGTAGAAGAGTCATTGAATAGTGAGAGAGGAGTAAAGCATGAGGAATAGTAGAAGTATCATTCTATAGTGAGAAAATGGGTCGCAAGAGTAATGTTGAAAAAGTGTGACACACTGACATTTACTTTCGCATTTGTATGTTTTGTTTTTTGTATGGCTTCTCATGCATATATTTGCATATCTATACATGTTCATATGTACTTAAATGATGAAATTCTAAAAAGTTTTACTGATTTTTTACATTTCCAATGATGGATTGGATCTGTAGTCTTCGAATCAGCTTCCTCCTTTCTGGTTTTGAGAAGCCTAATTCCTCAAGATTAATATTTAGGCAGTGTGTTACATATCTCAGTGACCCAATAATTACAGGTATAAACCTGGTATGTATGTATGTATGTATGTATGTATGTATGTATGCATGTATGTATAAAACTTCTGACACATCATAGATAGGATCTTACCAGAACTTCAGTGTGGCTGCAAACCAAACGGAAGTACAACAGATATTCACCCAGCTAGACAAGTTCAGGAAAGTGATTTGAAGTACAAGAAAGCCTCTGTCAAGTGTTTGCCAATCTAACAAAAGCATTCGACACTGCTCATCGTAATATACTTTGGGCTGGGCGATCATCAGCCGATTCGTCTGCCCTGACAGCTTTGTGAAATAACTATGCTCCTTCCATGAAGGTATGGACATTTCTGTAAATATAGGTGAGATTATAACAGAACCCTTTAAAATTAATAATGATGTCAAACAGAGTGACTATGTTACTCCAATATTATTTACGATCTTCTTTTTGTATTTCTTTACGCTTTCGGTGTTTTGCGGTAAAGACAACGTCTCTACGGTCTTTTGTGCGTGACCTCATATATACCGATGACTGTGACCTCGTGTCACGCACAGCACAAGGGATGTAAGACCTGGTGAATAGACTTTCACTCCCTTGCAAGATCTTTGGCCTCATCATAACCCTTGACAAAACAGTAGTGATGCACAAACTTATACGTACAGCTAGTATATCATATGTACAGCCAGTATGTATCCATTTTTCTACCTACTTATCTGTGTTTGTGTACTTGTGTACATGTGTATATGTTTGTGTGTATATGTGTTGTGTAGTGAATTAAATGTATTCTGTCATGGAGTTTCCATTTTAATGTCTGTGTGTATGTGTTGAAAATATCAAATCTTATTGACTTGGACATCTTTTAATTATTGACCTTCGGAATCGCCAAAAGATTTTGTGGTAAAATGAAATCTGGCAGGACTGAAACAACAGTAAGCATGTAAGTAAATATCGGAAACCAGTTAGTCTTGATTTTTATTTTGTCTTATAGAAGTCATTAGTGGAATAATGGAATTTTGTAGAAATCTTTGGAATTAGCAAAGAAGCAGAGATTGTATACAATAAAAACAACAACAACAACAAAAAAAGGAAAAACGAACATGTGACATACATAGACACTTTATTTTGTACACACAATACAATTATAATATGTAACATTATTAATGAACATATATTCAGTTTATGGTTGCATTATAAAGGCATAAAATTATTAGTTTTGATGACATCAAGAGCAATAAAATTTGTTGTAACATTATCTAAACATAACCTTTGTTGGTATTTGTGTCGGTAAAGTTCTTTGATAGGTAGAAGATATTTCACTCGATTTAGTGGAAGGCTATTTTGAAATTCTATATCATCTTTTAATACTATGGCAGACGGTCTTTGTTATCAGAAATGATAAACTGATAAATACCCCAAGAAAGGAATTTAAATTATAAAATATTAGAGAAAATTCTTCAATTTCTGTAATAGCATACAGGAATTGAATATCTCACAACTTTTGTTATTGAAAATATATAAAAAGTTATCAACTGTGACATTTGGATTATCATCCTTATAGAAACATTGGTAAGAAATCTTCCACAAAATATATTCTTCTCCGTGACAGAGAGCACAATATAAGTTCCTGTAGAGTTTTTTTTACTTGTTTTACCAAAAGCAGGTACATGATGTAGTTGTTCGTCTGAATTATGATTTTCACAGTTGTTGACGTGTTCCGTTATATCATAGTTAGTTGGACAGTGGTGAAATTAATAGTAATTTCTTCCATTAATATTGTTACAGCTATAAGACATTGAGGGATATGGAGGCTCGAGGTCAGAATTTGTGTGATTAAGACGGTCGGAACAACATTCATCGTATAAATAGCAGTCTTGCTGACATGAACAGCGGTCTGTCCAGGGGCTTTCAGAACACAAAACTGGTGGACAAGTGAAGGCTTCTGTTTTGTTTATAGCTGATATTTGAACGGCGTGGTTTATCAATAAGGTGGATATTAAATGGCTTGTGACTTATACTTCCATTATGTCTTGAAATGCAAAAATATTTTTGAAGTAATTATATCCTAGTTTGTCTTTGATAGATTACTCTCTGAGTAATGCTGATACTTATGATTAAGCAATCCCTAACATCACATATTTCGTTTCCACTTTCAGTATGAAGACAACGTAGAATTTACAGAAATCCTCAAGAATTGGAGTAAAAATTTTGTTTACACGCAGATAAAGGAAACAATGTACTCTTATATTACACAAGGATATATTTTAAGTATTCATATGCAAATGTTCCATGTGACTATCCTTAAACATCAGGTATGTGCATGAAGCGGTGCTTGATATATAGCAATATCGATTTTCTTATTGCAAAGTGCATAGGAATTATATTTCTAAAAGGTTATCTGGTCAGTTAGTCTGAATCATTACTTCTATGCCGAAAGAAAGAGGCATAGCGAAAATAGGTGGGTTGTTGAGATAAGGAGAGATGTACGAAGAGAATAGACAGTGATAAATCTTGAAACAATAAGAGATGGGGCTGATAATAGATGAAGTCAGGAAGAGATAAGGAGAGCATTCGAGAAATGAGTGTGGGGTAGCGATAAATGAAGAAGGTATGTGACTATCATGAGGCAGGAAAGTATACTAGTCCTTATATATTTAATACACTATATTTAATACTCTTTATTTCATATATTCAACAAGATATTCAATTCTTCATTTCATTTTACTATTTATATTATATATTTCATATTATATATTCCATATTCTATATCCCACATTAATTTTATAAGAATAAAATAAATAAAACATAAAAAACAGACAGATTTGGAACTCTTATAAAATAATATATATATATATATATATATATATATATATATATATATATATATATATATATATATATATATATATATATACATATACGTACCTGTATATGTATTTGCGAATATATATACATAAATACATATATCCTGACTCATTACTTTGTACACACAGTACGATTATATCATGAAATATTGTTATTAATGTACATATAGTCATCATATTGTCCCATTATGAAGGCAGTAGTTATTTTCTTTGGATCCTATGTAGAACAAAAATATTCGTTTCGTTCACCGAACAACAGTTGCCCTTATTCAAACGTAAGTTTTGTTGGTATTTGTGTCGATAAAGTTCTGTGAGAATTTAAAGATATCGCATTCGATTTGTTTGGATGGTATTTTGAGATTGGACGAAATCTTTTAGTTATATGGCGACAGACGGTCTTTGTTATCAGAAATGATAAACTAATAAATACCCCAATAAAGGAATTTAAAATATAAAATATTAGAGAAAATTCTTCAATTTCTGTAATGGCATACAGGAATTGAAATGTCCATGTAAATCCCATAAGAAAGAATAGTTTTATGCAAACAATGAACTCCAATTTATTATGTTTTGATAAATATTTCGCAGAAAGTTTGTTAGCCATATATAACCCTCTAGCAACGAGGATAAATGCAATGATATTTAAGCATAAGATGATTATTACTGGGACTGAAAATAGCCACCGCAGGCTTTTTCTGTTTGAAATCCAGCATGTACGTTTACCATATTCTGGAGAAAGTCCATGATTTCCAGGTGTGTACTCAAATATCAGTGATACTAGTACAATTACAAGTGGACAGATCCAAGCATACAAGGAATACAATACAAGTCTCTTGGTACCTTTCCCTGAACTCCGATGTTGTATAAATCCCGAGAAGGTGTACCAGGCATTGTAGGACACAACATTTGTCCAGAAGAAAGTCGCTACAAAAGAATAATGTTTCAATATACCTAAAGATGTACACAGCACTGTAGAAGTAGCGACTTGTAATGAGATAAATAGGAGAAGCTCAGCTATAAGCATGGCTGATAAAAGACTGATGAGTAATTTACCTGGTAAAGTACGGAGGTCGGGTATACAGAGATAGACTATAATAGTGATTGCTAGCGCTGGGATAGATATCATGAGGCCCACTAATGTGATATAAGCTTCAGCTTCGGAATATTTTCCTAAGATATGAGTACCATTCTTTACGCAGATACTTATACTTTGAGAAGCATG
>NC_142936.1:76331931-76354431 GCF_046866305.1 Octopus bimaculoides | reverse complement strand
CCTGTCACCCCATTTCTCCCTATTGTCCCATCTTCCTTTTTGCTTTGTTTTTTTCTCCCACCTCGCATATATTTTCTTCTCACAACCCCTTTTTCGTTTTTTCTCCTCATGCCTTTATTTTTTTTCCCCCACACCTGTTAAAAAAGTTTTTTTTCCAGTTTTTTTCCCCCCCTTTTTTTTCTTCTCTTTTTTTTCCTTTTTTTTCCACGTCCAATTTTCTCATCACGCTTGTTTTTTTTCCACCACACCTTTTGTAATTCTCCTTCCCACGTCTAATTTTCTTTTCTCTCTCGTTCCATCATGCCTGACTACAAATCTTTCCAACTCACTCTCCACAACCGCCTAAAACTATACCTCCGCACACTTCCCTCTCTATACTTTCAACCCACTATACGACTCTCCTTACTCATATTCAAGAAGACTCGTTTCTCTAGTCATATTACGTTTCTCAGTCGCTGCTTACATCACCGCCTCATCCCTAAGGGTTTCCGCCTCCATTTCCACCCCACTCTCCACTCCTCTACCACCATTCTACCCATACTCCGCACCACATCCTACCGCCTTATGCGGGCCACCATTCGCTCCAATCTCTCTAAAATCCACACTATCGACCGCCTTCTTCCTCCAGCCTTTTCCATATTTTTCTCCTCTCTGTCACCCTCCCATGCTCACAATACATTGCGCTTTATCATTCAACTTAATCATCTCTTTCATACATTTCTTACCGACACTAAGCTCCGCAAACTTCACTCACTCCTCCATTCCTCTACACCCGATGCCACTACCCCAACCCCTCCACCACCCTTCTCCCTCCCTGATGTGCATTCCCCACCCACACCCAACCACCCTGCCTCTCCCACACACACTCCACCCCCTCCCTCCCAGCCCTCCACCATCCCGACCGCCCCTCCTAACCCTACTTCATCCCCTCCTACTTCTATTCCACCCACCCCCTCTCCACTTCAGCCTGTCGTTACCATTCCCCCAGATCTTCCTCTCTCTGAGGCGGAGCGCTCCGTCCTCAATAGGGGTCTGCGCTTCATCCCACTCACTCCATCCTGCAAGGAATTTCAAACCCGTGCTGATGTCCACAGCTTTGTGCGCCGCGTTAGGTTGGGTGCGCTTTTCCATAACACACCACCCGCACCCAACGAGGACTGCTTCACTGACCTGGGCCGACGACCATCCCAGTGGACGCCTGCTCCTGGCCAGTTCCAGGCAGTTGATCTTTTCGCGGGCGCCTGCCAACGCGCTGTGGGCCGGTTTAACTTTTCCAGGCGTCCATCTCGACTCAACATCTCCCCAGCCGAACTCTCGGCCCTTCGATCCCTCCGACGCCGCACGGACATCATCATAAAACCGGCTGATAAGGGTGGAGCCGTGGTAGTATGGCGCGCGGACCTCTACGAGGCCGAAGCTCTCCGTCAACTTCGAGATACCTCATTCTACCGCCCTCTGCCCTCCGACCCCACGCCCAGCTACCAACAGACTGTGTCCTCCACTATCCATGACCTCATCCTCTCCTCCCGTCTCCCCGCCACCGCCTCCAACCTTATTGTTCGCACCCCACGCACCCCCACCATTTACTTCCTCCCCAAGATCCATAAACCGAACAACCCTGGCCGCCCCATCGTCTCCGCCTGCAACTGCCCCACCGAGCTTATCTCAAAATACCTAGACCGTGTCCTCGCCCCCCTAGTGGCTTCTCTCCCTTCCCACATTCATGACACTAACCACGCGCTTCGTCTATTCAACTCTTTCTCTTTCCCTCCCGGCCCTTCTAAGCTTCTCTTCACTCTAGACATCCAGAGCCTCTATACAGTGATCCCCCACGACGAGGGGCTGTGTGCCCTGAAGTTTTTTCTAGACCAACGCCCCAACCCACAACCCGACACCTCCACACTCATTCGTCTGGCCGAACTTGTCCTATCTCTCAACTGCTTCTCGTTCGCGGGAGATATCTACCAGCAGGTCTCGGGAGTGGCCATGGGGACGAGAATGGGCCCCAACTACGCGAACCTCTTCGTTGGTTATGTTGAGGCCCAAATATTCTCCAGTTTCACTGGTCCCACTCCCGAACTATACGGTCGGTATATCGACGACTGTATCGGTGCCACCTCTCTCTCCCGTGAACATCTTGACTCGTTCCTCTCTTTCGTTCAATCTTTCCATCCTGCCCTCCACTTCTCCTGTACTGTCTCTGACACCTCTGTCCCCTTTCTCGACATTTCGGTCAGCATCCTCCACTCCGCCCTTAGCACCTCCATCCACTACAAACACACAGACTCACACTCCTATCTCAACTTCTCCTCCTCCCACCCTAGACACACAAAACTTTCCATCCCCTATTCCCAATTCCTCCGTCTACGCAGACTTTGTAGCGACAGCCATGACTTTGAGACTCAGTCTCAACTCATGGCTCACCACTTTAGCCTGCGTGGATATCCACCCACCACCACCCACACCGCCCTTGCCAGAGCACGTTCTGTGGACCGTGCATCTGCTCTCTCAACCCGAACCCGCCCTGCCGTTTCCCGCCTCCCTTTTCCCCTCACCTACCATCCCACCACCCTACCCCTCCAACGCTCCATTCTCCGAGCTTTTCGGCGCCTCCAGTCCGACCCCTCCACCTCCCACATCTTCCCTAATCGACCCCTCCCCTCCTTCAAACGAGCCCACAACCTACGGGACCTCTTGGTCCACAGCTTTTTCCCCAACCCAACCTCCCAACCTGGCTCGTTCCCCTGCTCCCGCCCACGCTGCCGCACTTGCCCTTACCTCTCCAACACCACCCTCCTCACCAGCACCCATCACCGACCCTATCGCATCACCGACTCCTTCACCTGCACGTCTACCAACATCATATATTGCCTCTCCTGCTCTCTCTGCCAATCCCTGTACATCGGACAAACGGGGCGGCGCCTGGCCGACCGATTCGCGGAACACCTCCGAGATATCAACGTCGGCAATGACACCCCGGTGTCACGCCACTTCCGTTCTGCCGGCCACTCCTTGCGGCAACACCTGTCGGTGTTTGGACTGTCCATGCACAGGGGCCATCCGGACTCCCGTTTGCGCCGTGAACAGGGATTAATCTTCTATCTTCGCTCCTTTGCGCCACATGGGCTCAACTCCCCTCCACTCTTCATCTAACCCCCTCCTCCTGTCTCTCTCCCCCACCCCCCTCCTACCACCCATCTCTCCCCTCCCCCACCTCCTGCTCCGACTCCTACTTCTTTGTACGTCTCTTCACCTCTCTTCATACTTCTCTCCACTCCCACTTCTCTTCACCCCTACTCTTTCTCTCTCTCACTCTCTTCTCTCGTACTCCCCCCTCTCTCACTCTTACTCTCTACACTCTTACTCTCCTACTATTTCACTCCTCTTTCTCTCCTCTCTCTTACTCTCTCTCACTCTCTTCTCTCGTACTCCCCCTCCCCCTCTCCCGTACTCCCCCTCTCTCACCCGTACTCCCCCCTCTCTCACTCTTACTCTCTACACTCTTACTCTCCTACTCTCTACACTCTTACTCTCTTACTCTCTCACCCTTACTCTCTCACTCTCTTCCCCTCTCTCTCACTCTCTTTCTCACCCTTACTCTCTCACTCTCTTCCCCTCTCTCTCACTCTCTTTCTCTTCCTTTCTTCTTCCCCCCATACCCCTCTTCCCTCTCTCTCACTCTCTTTCTCTTCCTCTCTTTCTCCCCCCATACCCACCTTCCCCTCTTTCTCCCCCCATACCCACCTTCCCCCTCTCTCAATCCCCCTTCCCTCTCTTATACCCACCCTCTCTCCTCTCTTCCTCTCCCCTCCCATACCCATCTTCCCCCTCTCTTACATCGACCTTCCCCTTCTCCCTCCTCGTCAACACTCCCTCATAAGCTCATCCCACCACACCCCAACACACTCCTACTCTACCTTCCCACTCCACCCCATCCAATTCCTTACACCCACCACCCACCCCTACCCACATACCCCACCCTACCCACATACCCCTACCTCTACCCCACACTCCACCCATGCCTTCCCCACCTCCCAACACCCTCACATCACACCACACCAATACCCTTGCATCACACCACGCACACCACACCAATACCCTCGCATCACACCACGCACACACTACAACTGACCAACTACTTTCTCCCTTTCTCCCTTCCCCCATTTTCACACTACATACGTCAAGATCACCAGCAGTCTACCTCCCACACACAGCCCCTCGTTCCCGATCACCGTTCGTTACCTCCCCCTTTCTTAGCTCTCCTGAAATAAGAATTTCTAACTTCCGGTCAGTCAGCCATTGTTATGATCGGCCATTATTATGATTGACCGTTGACTGAACACTATTCAATTTTTTTTCTCCGTGTTTTTCTCCTTGTCTCCGTATTCTTTCTGTTGAAGAGCGTAGCTCGAAACGTCAAAGACTTTCCGTATTCCCGAGCGTCATACTAATATATACTTTTGTTATTTACACCACCTGTCCTCGTCTGTTGTTATTTTTTGTATAATCTCCCATATATATATATATATATACATATATATAATATGGATAAATATACATGCCAATATATGTATTTGTACATACCTTTGATACATATACATACATACATACATATATACATCTTGACTCATTACCTTCTATTAGGTTGGCAACTAATTTCCCGCTGCTTTTTTAAATTTTGAAATTTATTGCGTTTTTAAATCTTGGAATTTGTTTTTTTTTCGAGAATTCTATTTTTGAATCATTTTGGAATCTATTTTTTTTTTAAAGTTAATTTTAGTTAATTTTTGTTTATTTTCAGATCATTGACATGTAATGTCAACTTAAGAAAACCGAGCATTTTCGACACCTTTTTTTTGCTTTTAATGAAGGTTCTAAGGCCGCAAAAGCTGTTCGCGACATTTATGCTGTGTATGGAGCGGGTACCATAGCTAGCTGGAAGAACCGCTCGCGATTGTTAAAAAATGGAAATTTTGACCTCAAAGACACACCTCGTTCTGGCCGTCCAGTTGAGTTGGATGAAGAGCGATTAAACAAACTTTTGCACGAAAATTCTCATCAAACAACAAGAGAACTGTCAGAGAAAATGGAATGCTCCGACACTGCTATAGAGAAGCATCTTCACTCGATGGGAAAGGTTCAGAAGTATGGAGCATGGGTTCCGCATGCTTTAAGTGACAACAACAAAAATCAACGAGCCACGATCTTCGCTGGTTTGCTTGCTCGTCACCGCTCAACTCATGGTCACAAGCAACGATTTCTTTACAGAATCGTTACTGGCGACGAAAAATGGTGCCTGTACATCAATATGAAGCAGCGTAAGAAATGGTTTAGCCCCGGTAAACAAGCGACACCGCGCGTGAAACAAGATCTTCATCCGCGTAAAACGATGTTGTGCGTATGGTGGGCCTGGGAAGGGATTATCCATTACGAATTGCTTGAACGGAACCAAACGGTCAACGTAGAGCTCTATATTCAACAGATGGAGCGACTGAACATGGCTTTTCAAGAGAAAAGACCTAATCGGCAGCATGGAGTTCTTCCTTTGCACAACGGCCGCCCTCATATCGCCAGTATGACCAAGGAAGCCATTCAAACGCATGGCTGGGAAGTGCTGCCATAGCCGCCGTACTCTCCTGATTTGGCACCAATGGATTTCCACCACTTTCGATCTCTTTCAAATGCTATGCGCAGAGTTTCGTTCAATGCTGATGCAGAATTGAGAGCTTCGTTGAATCAATTTTTCGAGTCGAAATCGGGTGATTTCTACCAACGAGGTATAGAAAATCTTGTTGAACGTTGGGAAGAAGTTGTAAACAACAAGAGTAAATACATTATAGATTAATTAGTTGTTATTTCTTATTAAACCTTTTAAACATTTTAAATTAAAAAAAAAAGCGGCAGGAACTTAGTTGCCAACATAATACACACAATACGTTTATATCATGAAATATTGTTATTAATGAACATTTAGTCAGAATATTGTCCCATTATGAAAGCCGAAAATATTGTTTGCCTTTGTATGAAAAACTATAAAATTCGTTTCGTTCACCGAACAAGTTGTACTATTCAAACGTAACTTTTGTTGGTATTTGTGTAGATAAAGTTCTCTGAGATGTTGAAGACATCTCACTCGATTCTTGCGGAAGCCATTTTGAAATATGACGAAATTTTTTAAGTATATTGCGGCAGACGATCTTTGTGAAGAGAAATGATAGACAAATAAATAATCCAATAAAAGAATTTAAAATACAAAATATTAGAGAAAATTCTTCAATTTTTGTAAAGGTATACAGGAATGCAAATGTCCACGTAAGTCCCATAATAAAAAACAGTTTTATGCAAACAATGAACTCCAATTTATTATGTTCTGATAAATATTTCGCAGAAAGTTTGCTAGCCACATATAGCCCTCTGGTAGTGAGGATAAATGCTGTTGTGTTAAGACATAAAATGAGCATAACAGGGAATGCAAATAACCATAGCAGACTTTTTCCGTTTGTAATCCAGCAAATGCCATTTCCATATTCTG
This sequence comes from Octopus bimaculoides, assembly GCF_046866305.1. Classification (NCBI taxonomy): domain Eukaryota; kingdom Metazoa; phylum Mollusca; class Cephalopoda; order Octopoda; family Octopodidae; genus Octopus; species Octopus bimaculoides. The sequence goes on along the minus strand of NC_142936.1, from coordinate 76,347,899 downwards.
GAGAAAGTCCATGATTTCCAGGTGTGTACTCAAATATCAGTGATATTGTTACTATGACAAGTGGACAGATCCAAGCATACAAGGAATAAAATACAAGTCTCTTGGTACCGTTTCTTTTAATTCGAAGTTGGGTAAGTCCTGAGAATGTGTACCAGGCATCGAAAGATAAAACATTCATCCAGAAGAAACTCGCTAGAAAAGAATAATGTATCACAATAGCCAAAGATGTACACAGAATTGTAGATGTAGTGACTTGTGATGAAATAAGAAAGAGAAGCTCAGCTACAAACAATGCTGATAAAAGACTAATGAGTAATTTACCTGGTAAGGTATGGAGATCAGGTATGCAGAGATAGATTATAATAGTGATTGCTAGAGCAGGGATAGAAAATATAAGCCCCACTAACGTGATATAAGTTTCAGCCTCAGAATATTTTGGTAACACTGTGGTAACATTTTTTACACAAATAATTATTGTACCATCTTCATCGAAACTGAATTCTGATTGGTTCAGTAAACGTTGGGTATTATTTAAGTAGAGACGACCATCACTAGTGATATAATACTCAGATTCATTTAGACTTGTTGTTGTACAGTTTAGTTGCGGGTGGTAGATAACTTGTCGACATTGCTTTGTATTCATATCGTAGACTGCATGCTTCGGACAGGAGGGTAGTTGCAGAACAGTATTTCCTTTGTTTGTCTCCATATTTTGTATTTCTATAGAATTGGTATGGAAATTAAAAACTGCCGTTAGAGAAAACACTTTGCTTGAATATGAAAAAATGTTCGTTTCATGTATGTGGCACTGGATATCGTCAGCATCAATACCATTACAAAGTGCACAGTAAATATTTCTAAAGGCTGTATTATTTGCGTTGACAACTCTCATTGGCTTGTGCTCACATAGATGTTCTAATGTTTTATTGGTATTATGTAGCGCACACACTGAAACAAAAGGAGTGCATCTATACAAATATTGGTAAAATTCTTCAGAAGGTACTTGTTTGTATATCTCACAATTTTTTTTATTGAAAATATATAAAAAGTTATCAACAGTGACATTTGGATTATCATCCTTAAAGAAACATTGGTAAGAAATCTTCCACAAAATATATTGTTCTCCGTGACAGAGAGCACAATATAAATTTCTATAGAGTTTTTTACTTGTTTTACCAAAAGCAGGTACATGATGTAGCTGTTCGTCTGAGTTAGGATTTTCACAGTTGTTCACATGTTCCGTTATATCATAGTTAGTTGGACAGCGGTGAAATTGATAGTAATTTCTTCCATTAATATTGTTACAGCTATAAGACATTGAGGGATATGGAGGCTCGAGGTCAGAATTTGTGTGATTAAGACGGTCGGAACAACATTCATCGTATAAATAGCAGTCTTGCTGACATGAACAGCGGTCTGTCCAGGGGCTTTCAGAACACAAAACTGGTGGACAATTGAAGGGTTCTGTTCTGTTTATAGTTGATGTTTGAACTGTGTGGTTTATCAGTAAGATGTATATTAAAAAGTTTGTCACAAATATTTCCATTATGTCTTGATGAAATACAAGACTATGTTTTGAAGTAATCATATTCTAACTTCTCTTTGATAGATTGTTCCGTAGGAAATACTGAAGTTCATGATTAAGTAAATTAAGGTTAAATATTACGCTTCGAAACTCTGTAGAAAACAATGCAGAATTTATTGAAATCTTGAAGAATTGGAGGACAAAGTGTATACCTGCAGATAAAGGAAAAAAGTATGTACTCTGCTAGAGTATGAAATTACACAAGGTTATGTTTTAAGTATTCATGTGAATAGACTAATCAAATGTTCTATGCGAATAGCCTTCACATCAGGTGTGTGTATAAAGCAGACTTTGATATATATTGATCTTCGTATGACAAATACCATCTTAACTATATTTCTACAAGGTTATTTACTCTGAATCATTACTTATTTATAATTCATTCTCATAGATATATATATATAAACCGAAAATGAAATCGTGAAGACTAAGCATTATATTTCTTAATGTATAACGTTGGGATACAAAACAGTAGAATTATTAGCACAACAACCTGAAAAATTTAACGAATTCCTTTCCACTACCAGTATGGATTTTCTTTGATAAAAGAACATTATGTTCTTTATCACAAGGAGGTTTAACTCACCATAATAATGAAGCAAACCATTTACTGTGGAGTATTCTAATGTATTATTTCTAAAACAAGATTCTCAAAAATGACTGAAAATACTAGTAAAATAGCATTGCGTGTGTTACTCATGTATAATGATTATAAGACAACATTATCCAATGTGGGAGACTTGATTCCTATCTTACAAGAAGCTCTTGACTGGAGATGCAAGTGAATTTGATGCGTAGATGTGTCTTTTTCGAAGATGGCGCAGTAAAATGGCTCCGATCAGACATCTTGCAGTTCACGAGTGCATTTCTCCGACCAGACATTTTACTGTTCAAGAGTGCTCAACAGATAATCGTGCTAACCTGACAGATTTGATAATTCTAATGAACTGAATAACACTAAATATCAGGTCTTAGTTGACGAGGATCTTGTCAAAGATGGTAAGAGGCCGCATTGCCTTTTGAAATTGGCAGTCAGTTTTGTGAGTAAGATCTTGGCTCCTAAACGGAGATTGGTTTGAAACATAAAGATCTGAAGAAAGACGCCAATGACTAGCCTTAGAATCTTAAATTAATTTAAGATGGTTGTGGTTGTCTAGAGACTTCAGATGTTACCCTTATGCCGCTCAGGCAAAGTATAGGCAAAGTATAGGCTGAAAGGCTAACGCGGAGACACTTGCTGAAGATAGAGAAGGGCCAGCATCATTGCAACAACTTTAGTCATCGTTATCGGAAGAGCTTACGACTTCTTCTGATACTCCTGCAGTTTCTGTGCTGAACAAAACATCTCTGACGATTATTTCACCTGACAAACATGGGAAATATTATGACTCCGAAATCAAAGTGTCTCTGAATGGAGCAGATATTCAATTGATTGCCATTCATTGAGATCTTGCTTCTAAGATGATGCAGTATGATGCAGTTATGTTTTTAAAGACTGGCACTTATTTTACCGGTTTGTGTTGACCAACGGCTTGGTTACGGTGATGTAAACAAATTAATAATGGCTGCTAGGCAGTGAGGGTGACAAGCTCAAGCAAGCATGCAGGCGCACGCACGCGCACACGCGCGCACGCACACACGCGCACACGCACACACGCGCACACGCACACACTCACACAGACACAGTCACGCGCATGCACTCACACATAGACATAACTTTCACACACACACACACACACACACTTATGTATATAAATACTTTACAAATTTCTTTCAGTTTCTTCGTATCAAATCCATTCAAAAGGCTTTGGTCACACTGGGGATACAGTAGCGAACACTTATCCACTTATCCAAGGGACCACACAATGGGATTAACCTGTAACCATGTAGTTGGGAAGTGTATTGCTCACCCAACAGCTATCTATACAGGCCTTGTTCGGTACGAGGCACTGAAAAGTCACAATAATGACGAAACATCGATGTCTGTCGTTCCGAAAAGGGACCTGATGTGAGTTGTCTTCCTTGCTTATGATTTACTTCCAGGTATTTTTAATACCAGGCGCATTGAAAATATATCCTCTTACGCCTAAAACGCACCGGCCCACGAACTAACAATACACACGTCTTCTGTATGTGTGTTCGAGTTTGTTTATATATCTCGAGCTGCTTCTAATTTATATTTGAATATTTTCTGTGGCATGAAACGTCTCAGTAAGAGACAACCTAAAAACTTGAAAAAGCTATCAACAAAGGCAAGGTTTGACCTCAGCAACAAAAATCAAACATTCACTGTGTCCAAATGCAATGATAGCCGATGCGGTACATACCAATCAATTCATACCGGCCCATATATGAACACAAAAACAGGGAAAATATTCACCAATGCGAACATGAACTGCAAAAGTAGAAATCTAAGCTACTGCATCAAATGCCCAAATTGTGAAGAACTGTACGTTGGTCAGACAGGTAATGCGCTATCGGAACGCTCACGTGTGCATCGACAACAGATAAAAAAAACCAGAGGTCCGCCAAATACCACTGAGTAACCATCTGGCAACATGTGGTCGAAAACTTTTATGATATTTCCATTCCATAAGCTTTACAACCTGAATAAAATTGAGAGAAAACGCAAAGAAAAGGACTTTATTAAGAAATTCAAACCCACTCTTGACAAACAATGATTAAATTTATCTTACTTAGGGTTTAAAAATCTTATCCCTATAACTAAAACACAAAAAAATCTCTCAAATGTCATCATTTCTAAAAATAAACATTGAAAAATGGTTTGGCATCATCTCTAAAAATAGCCAAACACATACTGCTACTGTCCAAAGGAATGTGTATAAAAGGCAATAGGACAGCCAGTCAACTACAGTACATCTGTCAGACGGGACCTTGATGAATGCTATGAAGCAGGAAAAATACTAGCCCCTATATATATTTAATACTCAATATTTCATATATTCAATAAGACATTCAATACTTCATTTCATTTTACTATTTATAGTATATATTCCATATTCTATATCACACATTAATTTTATAAGAATATAAATAAAACATAAAAAACAGACAGAGTTTGAACTCTTTTAAATAATATATTCCTCTATACACTATCATACAACCCCCTTTATATATATATATATATATATATATATATATATATATATATATATATATATATATATATATATATAAATATATACATATATATATACATATGTATATGTACGCCACGCCTCCATCAAAATCAGAAAGTGAGAGACAGACATAAAGTGAGAAAGAGAGACGAGAAAAGTGGAAAAAAGTTTAAAAAAAAAAAAAATTAAAAGAAACAAGACCTAGTAAAATCATTTCGGAAGGTAAGCGACGGGTAGCGAGATGTCACTCGGCCATTAATCAGAAATATGTAAATATATGTCCGATACAAGCAGAAATATGTAAATATATGTCTGATACAAAGGGCATACAACTACATTCAGAAAGACAGGTGCGAGGAGGCGTGCAGGTGTACAAACACACGCACACACACACACACACACACACACACATGCACATACACACTCATACACTTTCACTCTTCTTTATAGTATACACATATATGCGCTGAGTCAAAAGAAATGAGTGCAAAGGTGCACCCACACATCCGCAGAAGCATCTAGTCACAGGCACATATGTGCACGCATAGATATAGATACCGAAATATAAAACTGATAAGAGTTTGTCGTAGATGAAATGAGGAAGAGGTAAGAAGAGACTTTGAAAAATGAGGGCGGTGGTAGTGGCTGAGGAAGATATGAATGCGCTTAAATGTATATATCTATGGATATATATATGTGTGTGTGTGTGTGTGTGTGTGTGTGTGTGTGTGCGTGTGTGTGTATGTATATGTATATATATATATGTATATATATATATATATATATATATATATATATATATATATATATATATATATATATATATATATATATATATATATTTATATATACATATATATGATGGACAAATTGTACGAAATGTATAAATAGATGATGAGTAAAGCACCGGCACAGTTCGATTACCTGCTGTTATCCGTAGATTTATTGCAGGAACTGAGAAGTGGCAGTTGGCGTAACAGTATTAATAAAATAGGCGATGCAATGTGTAATAGACTTTATTGGGTACAGCACATGTTTCTACCCTTTCTGCGTCTCTTCAGGTACATTAATAGAAAGTCTCACTAGAGATTTCTTGAGTTGATTTACGTACTGCTATGTGTCTATTAAATTCGTAAGCCGACTAAAGAAATCTTTAGGGAGACATTTTATATTTTATTGATGCACCTGAAGAGACCCAGAACGGGTTGAAGCATGTGTTGTATCCAATAAAGTCTATTACACATTCCATCTCCTATTTCATTAATACTGTCATGTACACACACACACACACACACACACACACACACACACACACACACACACACACACACACACACACACACACACACACACACAGAGTCATATATATGAGCAGACAAACGAAAGAAGGGTACTCAATACATTTATTGGGAGTTACATGTATGGATCAAAACAGCTTGATTCAAAATCCTTGGTACTCTGAGTTTCAAGTTCGATGCTAATCTTTAGCAATTGGAGTTTGAATCATAAGTTAGTATGAAAAAATCAATGTTTCTTACTAGACAATGGCCTGCGATTGGTTGAGAAAGGTTACGCGGTGTCATATCTTGATGTTGGTATTCCAGCGACAACAATTATTTGGAAAAAAAAACTCATGGTATACAGGAATTTTCTTGGAGTGAGGAGACTGGGTTTGGGGATCGTTCACACACGTGACCTTCTCAGAATATCAGGTTCTAGCGAAAGCATCATTGTAGTGCGGAGAGGTCCTATTAGAGATTTCCCTGTTGGACGAGAGTTTAGGTACCCATTTGCTAATACCTGAAATAAGGTTTCTAATTACAGCGGGGTAGGGGTTTGAGGTTTTGTAGATGGATACAGTAGGCTTCCTGTAGGGGTAGTACTTTCCCGTGTTTAGGTCTAACGTTACGTCCAACAAATCGACTGTAGTCAGGTTGGTGGTAACCGGTAGGGGCAGGCCCAACTCTTTGAAAATTTTTATCAAGTCTTTCCTGAACCTGTCCATCGCGTGGCTATTCATATGGCTTGAGATAGCCAAGCTGTCATCCCTATAAAGGGCCGACCTATGTGAATGGGTACATCACTTAAGTGTTTTGACGATTTAAAACTCGTCAAAACTCCCCATAGAATAAGTCCTGGGGTCGATTTGCTCGACTAAAGTGGTGCTCCAGCATGGGCGCAGTCAAATGACTGAAACAAGTAAAAGTGTAAAAGAGTAATATATATATATATATATATATCTATATATATATATATATATATATATATATATATATATATATATATATATATATATATATATATATATATATCTGACTTCTTAGTAGTGAATGGCTTCTTAGCAGTGAATATGGTCTTGTTAGTGTGTAGGTTTTTTGATTAATACATAGTTCGAATAAAAAGAAACAATCTACTTAGAGACGTATAATAAGTTCACTGTAATACCACCTTTCCTCATATTTGTATATCGTATATCTTACGTACCTTAATTACATTTACATTATTAGCTCCTATCACTTAAATCTATTAATTTATCTTCTACATAACAACATAACAGCATAATATTGTCTGGTTCCCTGTCTACATACATACTTCGTCATTCCTTCATTTATAAGTTTTCCTTCCCTCTTCTCCTTCAACGCCATATTGTCACGTGTCTCATATTTTAATTCTACATGGTAATTTTAATATTTGTGGTCATGAATAATTTGTGGCCATTTCGTCACGTGATACACATCGTATAATTTCTATGCCTCATGGGTAATACTACAGTCAACAAAGAATCTTCGTCAAGATAAGTGATGTTGTTCTTTTTCCTAATACTATTGAACGTCCGTATTTCATTTAATAGTTAATTACACTATCTTTATATATGTTTTCTTTTTCTTAATCTACAGAAAGTACCTCTTCAATAGACGTTTTATGCCCTTAACTTGACAGATGTTTATTATTATTATGATTATTATTATAAAACCTTGACACTTTACTTATTGTACTAAATATTGCTTAAACGTACAGATTTTTCTACTTTTCTTATTTTATCGCATTTTTTAAATATTAGGATACGTTTTTGAAGTTACGAGACTTGAAGAGTGTCCTCATTATGAGTGGTATTTATCTTGATCGATTCATTCTAGATTGATCAGATCTTTCCCACTTTTATGTGGCCATGAAACGCACGTAGTCTTTTTTTCACTTTCGTTTCTATAAATTTACTAAACTGATTAAAAGTTTTAGTCTAATATTTTATAGATTTTATGGATTACAAATTTTCTCTTGGAATTTTTAGATTTTTAAATTAGTATTTTGTATAGTATGCTTTTCTTGATGGTGTCTGATCTCCTTCATCGTTTGAGTTGCACAGTGGTGGTTCTTCTCTAAATTATTAATATATATATATATATATATATATATATACACTCACATACACAAGCAACACACACACACACACACACACACACACACACACACACACACACACACACACTGATATATGTATCAATTCTTACGTATAATCCTAGACACCTCAGTTTGTACAGACAATACATTTAAAACATGAAATATTATTAATAAACATACCTCATCATGGTGGCCAAAAATATTGTTTGTCTTTGTTTGCTTCAAGAACAATAAAATTCGTTTCGTTCACCGAACAACATTTCTTGTACTACCGAAACGTAACTTTCGTTGGTATTTGTGTCGATAAAGTTTTCTGAGAAGTTGAAGATATATCACTCAGTTTGGTGGAAGGCCATTTTGAAACATGACGAAATCTTTTAAGTATATTGCGGCAGACGATCTTTGTGAACAAAAATGATAGACAAATAAATAATCCAATAAAAGAATTGAAAACATAAAATATTAGAGAGAATTCTTCAATTTGTTCAAAGGTGTACAGGAATGCAAATGTCCATGTAAACATGGAGTTCTTCTTCTGCACGACAACGCCGCCCTCATATCGCCAATATGATCAAGGAAGCCATTCAAACGCATGGCTGGGAAGTACTTCCATAGCCGCATTACTCTCCTGATTTGGCACCAACGGATTTCCACCTCTTTCGATCTCTTTCAAATGCTATGCGCAAAGTTTCGTTCAGTAATGATGCAGAATTGAGAGCTTCGTTGGATCAATTTTTCGAATCGAAATCGGGTGATTTCTACCAACGAGGTATTGAAAATCTTGTTGAACGTTGGGAAGAAGTTGTAAACAACAAGAGTGAATACATTATAGATTAATAAGTTGTTATTTCTTATTAAACCTTTAAAAAATTTTTAATAAAAAAAGAAAAACGGCGGGAACTTAGTTGCCAACATAATACACACAATACGTTTATATCATGAAATATTGTTATTAATGAACATTTAGTCAGAATATTGTCCCATTATGAAAGCTGTAAATGCTGCCTTTGGATTCTTTGAAGAACTATAAAATTCCTTTCATTCACCAAACAAGTTGTACTATTCAAACGTAACTTTTGTTGGTATTTGTGTAGATAAAGTTCTCTCAGAAGTTGAAGACATCTCACTCGATTCTGTGGGAAGCCATTTTGAAATATGACGAAATGTTTTAAGTATATTGCGGCAGACGATCTTTGTGAAGAGAAATGATAGACAAATAAATAATCCAATAAAAGAATTTAAAATACAAAATATTAGAGAAAATTCTTCAATTTGTGTAAAGGTATACAGGAATGCAAATGTCCACGTAAGTCCCATAATAAAAAACAGTTTTATGCAAACAATGAACTCCAATTTATTATGTTTTGATAAATATTTCGCAGAAAGTTTGCGAGACATATATAGCCCTCTGGTAGTGAGGATAAATGCTGTTGTGTTAAGACATAAAATGAGCATAACAGGGAATGCAAATAACCATAGCAGACTTTTTCCGTTTGTAATCCAGCAAATGCCATTTCCATATTCTGGAGAAAGTCCATGATTTCCAGGTGTGTACTCAAATATCAGTGATATTGTTACTATGACAAGTGGACAGATCCAAGCATACAAAGAATACAATACAAATCTCTTGGTACCTTTTCCTTTACTTCGAAGTTGTGTAAGTCCTGAGAAAGTGTACCAGGCATCGAATGATAAAACATTCATCCAGAAGAAACTCGCTAGAAAAGAATAATGTATCACAATAGCCAAAGATGTACACAGAATTGTAGATGTAGTGACTTGTGATGAGATAAGAAAGAGAAGCTCAGCTACAAACAATGCTGATAAAAGACTAATGAGTAATTTACCTGGTAAGGTATGGAGATCAGGTATGCAGAGATAGATTATAATAGTGATTGCTAGAGCAGGGATAGAAAATATAAGCCCCACTAACGTGATATAAGCTTCAACATCGGAATACTTTCGTAATACATTGATAATATCTTTTACGCAGATGATAATTGTACCATCTTCATCGAAACCGAAATCTGATTGATTCAGCAAAAGATGGGTATTATTCAAGTAGAGAAGACCATCATTAGTGATGTAATACTCAGATTCATTTAATCTTGTTGTAGTACAATTTAGAGTAGAATTAGCGGAGATTTGTCGGCATTCCTGAGTATTCTTATCGTAGAGAGTATTTTTCACACAAGAGTCCCTGAGTAACATTTCATTTTGCATTTTTTGGGGTTTGTTAGAGACATCAAAAAGTGTTATTAGAGAATAATGTACTTCGTAAAATGGAAAAGAATATATTGGTATACTTATGTAACACTTGATATCGTCAATTTCAAAACCATTGCAAAGTGCACAGTAAACATTTCTAAAGGCCGTATTATTCGCGTCAACAAGTCTCATAGGCTTGTTCTTGCATAGATTCTCTAATGTGCTATTGGGATTATGCAGTGTACACTCTGAAATATAAGGAGTGCATTTGTATAGATATTGGTTAATTTCACGAGAAGGGACTTGATTTTCAACCTCAAAACTTTCGTTAGTGAAAGTCATAGCACCAGTGATTTTGGGATCATCATTCCCAGAGAAATATTGGTAAGAAATCTTCCACAAAATATATTCTTCTCCGTGGCAGAGAGCACAATATAAGTTCCTATAGAGTTTTTGACTTGTTTTACCAAAAGCAGGTACATCATGTAGTTGTTCGTCTGAGTTAGGATTTTCACAGTTGTTTACGTGGTCCGTTACATCATAGTCAGGTGGACAGCGATCGAATTGATAATAATTTTCACCATTAATATTGTTACAGCTGTAATACATTGAGGGATATGGAGGCTCGAGGTCAGAATTTGTGTAATTAAGAAAGTCGGAACAACATTCATCGTATAAATAGCAGTCTTGCTGACATGAACAGCGGTCTGTCCTGGGGCTTTCAGAGCACAAAACTGGTGGACAATTGAAGGTTTCAGTTCTGTTTATAGTTGATGTTTGAACTGTGTGGTTTATCAATAAGATGAACATTAAAAAGCCTGTGACATACATTTCCATTATGTCTTGTCAAAAAACAATAATATATTTTCTGGTATATCTTAGTTTGTCTTTGATAGAACTGTCCGTGAGAAATACTGACATTAATAAAGTAATCCCCAAGATTAAATATTTCGCTTCCACTTTAGATTTGACTTTGAGGACAATGCAAAATTTTTGAAATCTGAAACCTTGAGGAATTGGAGTTCAAATTTTGTATACCTGTAGATAAAGGAAAAAAATATGTACTGTACTAGATTATAATATTACACAAGGATATTTTTTAAGTATTAATATGAATAGCCTTATCAATTGTTCCGTGCGAATATCCTTAACCACAGGTCTTTGGTATATATCGATATTCTCATTACAAACTGCCATTTTAACTACATTTCTAAAAGGCTATCACTTCAATAAATCTAAATCATTAGTTATATACGTAAAGAAGTTTTGTTAATAAATCTTTCACAATATTAGGCTTTACTTTGATTGACATCTAGATTGTACATATCATAATTATAACTAAGTATTACGCTTGGGAATGTATAACGTTGGGATACAAAAGAATTATTAGGGCAATAACCCGCTGATTGAAAGGTTTAAGGAATTCCTTCTCGTTACCTATACTGATATGCCTCTCATTGCCAATATGCTTCTCGTTACCAATGTTGATATAAAGAAAAACCATTAATTTGACACTCGTTATCATAGGCAGATTTAATTCACCATGATAATGAAGAAAACCATTAACTGACGAGTATTTTTGATATATTATTTATGAAAACGTTTCTATAAAATATCAGTAAAATATCAGTAAAGAAGCATCGCGTATGTTACTCATATATAATGATTATTAGATGTTTTCTAATGTAAGAGACGTGGTTCCTACTATGCATGGAGCTCCAGACTGAGAGATGCAAGTGAATTTCAAGATAGACGAGCCTTTCCAGGACTTCACAACGGATAATTGTGACTGAACTTACAATGCCCTGGCAGATCAGATTTGATATTTCTAATGCAACAAATAAAGCCAAATATCAGGACATGGTTGATGAGGATCTTGTCAAAAAGATGGCAAGAGCCTCATTGCCTACTGAAGTCGGCGGCCACAATTTTAGAATAAGATCTTGAATTTCAAAACAATGTACTTGAATGAAAGTTGGGTTTGAACGTAAACAACTTTAAAAAACACGAAGGACAAGCCATTGCATGTGCAACCAGATGTAACCTTTCTGCCGTTGAAGATTACTTGCGTCCTCGGGTCCAGAGCCAACGCTGAGACACTTGCTGGAGATAGAGAAGGCTTAGCACCATTGTAATAGTTTTAGTGACAGTTATTGGAAGAGCGTTGGACAAAACATATATGTATATGCATACATACATATATACATGTGTGTATGTGTGTATTTGTGTGTATGTATCAGTCTGTCTTTCCGTCTCTCTGTCTGTTTGTGTGTGTCTCTTTCTCCTCTCGCTCTTTCTCTCTCTCTCTCTGTCTCTCTCTCTCTCTCTGTCTCTGTCTCTCTCTCACCAAGAAGAAATTGGAAATAGCGCCTACGTCTTAGAAAGATTTTTCCGACAGAATAAGGAAGAAAGGCGGTGAGCGGGCAGAAACGTTCGCACGCTGGGCGAAATGCTTATCGGTATTTCATCTGTCTTTACGTGCTGAGTTCAAATTCCACCGAGGTCGACTTTGCCTTTCATCCTTTCGCGGTCGATAAATTAAGTACCAGTTGCGTATTGGGGGTGATATAATCGACTGGCCCCCTCTCCTAAAATTTCGGGCCTTGTGCCTAGAGTAGAAAAGAATAAGGAAGAAAGATAGGCTGATGTATAAAGAATACTATTCTCTCATTCGCACTGCTAAGTGGGGAACGTCATACAAATCACAGGCTATATTTTTGGAGCATGCTTCATATGCGTTTTAGTTAATACGTTTTAATTAGATATACGCATGAGAACCTTACTTACTTTGATATGTTTCGGCCATTATTGGCCCAGGCCATATCTAACTCAATAGCACCACCTGGCAAAGTCATTAAAATCAAGAATCGGACAAGGCCCACTCGAAGAGGGTGTTATTGTTTACGGAGACATATGTAAGGTGTAGGAGGTTTATCTAGGATTTTTTGAAGGAATTTGTTCCAAAATTTCTTGAGCTTTATGGGGTCTGTTTCTGCTATAATGTGTCTTAGTGTAATGTTAAAGAGAACAGTATCAATTGAGGTGAAATAATTGTGCCGCATTGTTGATATGTGATGCGAGCATAATTTATGTTGTGGGCGGATAGCACGGGGCCCAAGTCTTGGGTGTATCTTAAAGGCGATGCCGACATCATTTGGGCAATGCTGATGGAATATTTTCCACATCATGCAGATGATGTAGCGCTCTCAGCGGCGTTGGAGAGAATAAAGCTTGAGCTCTTCTAGTCGACCCCAACAGTCAAAGTCTGTCATACCATCTATATCTTTTTTTTATGTAACCTTTGAGGCGCTTCAACTTTCATGATACTTTCTTTCGTGTAGAGAGAACACTGTGGACAACAGTATTCAAGGTGGGGTTGGGCAAAAGTGGAGAAAAGAAGGATAATGGTGTGGATAGTTCTCGACTGGAAAGTTCTGAGAATCTAGGAACACATTCTGCGGGTCATGTCAACTTTGCTGTTTATATGAGCGGCCCAGCTTATGTTGTTGTTTACAATTACTCCCAAGTCTCTGATGTTGTTGAATGCCATGAGATTTTCACGTGAAGGAAGAGAGTGTGGGAGTTTCATAGTATCCTCTTTTCCGAAGTGGATTAGTTCAAATTTGTCCTAGTTCAGCAGCATATTATTCTTTTCCGCCCATTGGATGACAGCCAGTAGATCAGACTGAAGGCATGCCCGATTACCCACTTCTTTGATGTCCTGGATCTTGGAATCATTTGCAAATATTCTTATGTTACTGTACTTGATGATGTCAGTATATGATGAAAAGAAGTGGGCCCAAAACAGTGCCTTGTGGAATACCATTACTGACTTTGGCTGGGCTTGATTTTATTCCTTCGACTACGGCGTGTTGGGTTCTGCCAATCAGGAAACACTCGATCCATTGTAGTAACTTTCCAGGGACACCAATATTGGATAGTTTTTTCAAGAGGATCTTATGATCCACCCTGTCAAAGGCCTTTCTGAAATCAAGGTAGATGATATCAGTAGTCGAGCCCTCTCCCAAGGCTCTCACAATGTCATCAAGTTGATGCAGTATCTGCGTTAGGCAGTTCCTTCCATTACGGAACCCATGTTGGTTAGGGTTCAGTAGTCTGTTGCTTTCAAGAAAGTAGGTTATCCGTGATCTCACTACCCTCTCAAATACCTTGATGATAAACGAGGTGAGTGATATCCGACGTTAGTTCACTGCAAGTGACTTGTTTCCCTTTTTGGAAACAAGGACAACAGACTGGGACAAAGTTTTCAGGAATATAGCCAGCATCCAGTGAGTTCCTTCACAGATTAGCAAGTGGAGAGGCAAGTTGGTGTCGACACACCTTCAGGACACAAGCAAGGAACCTGTTTGGGCTCACTGATGAATTGTGTATAATTTCGTTCATTATATCTAAGACATCAGGGGCGCCAAACGTTACCTCCAATAATAGTGTGTTGAGGATTTACATCACTGATACAGTCCAGATCGACCATATCAGGATTGCTGAAAGCAGAACAGTACTGTTTCTGCAGTATCTCACTTATGGTTTTGGCATTACCATAGAGAGTAAGGCGGTGAACTGGCAGCATTAATAGCACGCCGGGCGAAATGCTTAGCAGTATTTCGTATGTCTTTACAGTCTGAGTTCAAATTCCACCGAGGTCGACTTTGCCTTTCATCCTTTCGGGGTCGATAAATTAAGTCCCAGTTTTTTTTATTCGAGTAGGCCGATAGCCGTCAAATTTATGTGTGGCTGTTGGCAATATTTTAGTTTGTTAATGTTTTAGTTCTTTTTGTTTATCCGACAAAGGTTTTCTGTTTTGGGGAATTCTGCACTTAGTTGTCTTCACTGGTCTTGGTGGGATGTATTTTGCACATATATTTGTGACAGTGTCTACAAAGATCTGCCAAGACATTTTGATGCTGGAGGAGGTGGATGCATGCGTGAAAGACCAGTCAACATGTGATAGCTCTTTCATATCGACATCATAGAAAACCATGGTATCAAGGTATCGAATGATGGAGCTGGAGAGAGATCACTAGGGTTAGCCTTCGGCTGGTGGAATCTCAGGTTACAGAGAACCATGATGTGGCCTGAAAGAAGGGGTTTTTCCACTGTAATATTGCGTATAGTGTTACCGTAGTTACTAAAACAAGCTCTAAAATGTTCTGATATCTTGTTGGTGCAAGGTAAATTTGGGACAAGAAAAATTCATTAAAAAAATCGAGAACTGGCTCTACTGCTTCCTTGTCATCACAGTACATACATATATTCATCTACATACATACATACATACAAATATCCATGTGTGTGCATATGTGTGTGTGAACACACACGCACGCACGCACACACACACACACACACACACATACATACATACATACATACATACATACATACATACATACATACATACATACATACATACATATATATATATATATATATATATATATATATATATATATATATATATATATATATATATATATATATACACATACATATATAGATACACAGATATATTTATGTTTGTGCGCGTGTGTGTGTGTGTGTGTACAGAATATGTACAGTAAATTAGTCAAGAATTGGGAGCTAAACCCTCCAAGATCTTTCAAATATATATCACCACATAT